>NC_059500.1:29797221-30061641 GCF_018139145.2 Gymnogyps californianus | reverse complement strand
GCCATCTTGTCCTGCTGTATCTGCTGTCCTTGCTAAGTACACTTGTGGGTATGTATGTCTTACGGTGAGGAGAAGAAACTCTCTGAGAAGAAGCTGGCTGGAGGGAAAGAGGATGAGCTGGTGCTCAGTTACAGGCAGCAGCAGCCATCCTCTGGGCACCTTTCTTCCCTTCCACTTCTGTGTGGAACTGAGAAGCTCTGGCAAAGATTAGTGTTAAGTCTGTGTCTGTTCTGAAATCGGTTTAGGCACTTTAAAGAGATTGTGTGCCGGTGTCTTCGGGTCATTAGTTTGTCGAACCATCTCAGATCAGCGTGTTGAGGAATTGGGGACAGTGGGAGCACTCAGTGCTAGTTTCTCTCTGACATGTAGGAGACAGTGTTGTGGTTTAAACCCAGCCAGCAACTAAGCACCACCCAGCCACTCGCTCACTCCCCCCACCCAGTGGGATGGGGGAGAGAATTGAAAAAACCCCAAAACCCTCGTGGGTTGAGATAAAGGCAGTTTAATAGGACAGAAAGGAAGAAAATAATAATAATGATGATAATAATTAAAAAATTACAATAATACTAGTAAAAGAATTAGGATATACAAAACAAGTGATGCACAATGTAATTGCTCACCACTCGCCGACCAATGCCCAGTTAGTTCCTGAGCAGTGATCCGCCCCTCCCAGCCAGCTCCCGCCAGTTTATATAGCGGGCATGACGTCATATAGTATGGAATATTTCTTTGGCCAGTTTGGGTCAGCTGTCCTGGCTGTGTCCCCTCCCAACTTCTTGTGCCCCTCCAGCCTTCTTGCTGGCTGGGCATGAGAAGCTGAAAAATCCTTGACTTTTAGTATAAACACCATTTAGCAACAACTAAAAACTTCAGTGTGTTATCAACATTGTTCTCATACTAAATCCCAAACGTAACACTACACCAGCTACTAGGAAGAAAATTAACTCTATCCCAGCCAAAACCAGGACAGAAAGCAATTTGTATGATGTGTCTGGCTAACTGTGGCATAGGTGTGGTGAATCCTTTCCAGCCCCAGGTGCCTTGCAGAAGCAAGGTATTGATGGCACAGTGCTTTTCCACCTTTAATTACCTTGGCCTGGGGTGGCTGATGAATGTTGTCACCAGCATGTATTAAGCTGCATTTGTGGTCTCATCCCTCGGTTTCCCTCAGCTCCTTGTGTCCTTGTCCCAGGACAGAGCATGTGTGAGGACCATGTACTTTTCCCCAGCTCCTGCAGCAGATACCAGCAAGATGAGATGCTGCTGGCAGTATCTTCTCCTCCCACGCAAAATGACAGCACAACTCTCTCTGAGTTTGCTTAGGGCAGGACTATGGGTCGTTTGAGCAGAGAGTGAGGTCAGAAGTCAGGCAGGCAAGATGCAATGAGTAGAGTCACACGTGGGCAATTTCTGGGATGCTTTTTGGGCACTTCTTGGTATGTTTCTCTCAAATCGTTTGCACATGGGCCTCGGAGTCATACCTCCCTTCATGCCACTGTTACTGATCTTGACAAAAAGGTTGTTAGGAAAGGAGGAAAGCTTCGAAGCAAAGAAATTGCCTTTCTGTGCATATGCCCAGTCTTTACAGGGGTGCAGGAAAAGCCAGCTCAGGCAGCCTTGGGTTTTGAATAACTCTGTTGTGTTGGATTTGGGCAATTTAGTCCAGTTGCTGCTCTGGGTCTTTCAGCTGGTGAATGCAGTGCCAGAGCCTGAAGCGGACCTGAGTGCAGTGGGTAGATGGCTCCTGCTGAGCTCAGAGCTGCTGACTGCCTGCTGGCCCCGGAGGAGGAAGGGTAGCACGCCACGCTCCCTGCTGAGCTCAACTGAATCGTGATCTTGCTGTAGCAGCTGCCTTTTATCACTGAGAGACACCACTAGGCTTCAGGTGGTATCTCACAGCTCAGGACCTGCTGGGAGCTGTGACCTGGTACTCCCTTCCCTTCTGCACAGAGGCAAACCAGCCTGCTCCATCTTGAGTGTCAGTGGGAGCTCAGTGAGTGTTATGGCCAACAGTTAATAAATACGGAGAAGCTGGGCACACCGTATACTGCTGCATCCCACCTCTGCTCTAAGGTCTGGGCTCTGTGCTTCAGTGCAGTCCCAAGGTGGGGGCTGGTGTCATTCTTCTGCAGGGTAAGTTGCCACAAAAGGAGAACCACAGGCACTCCTGTCACAGGTTTTCACCAAAGGAAAAACAGATACTCAAGTATCAGTCACTCAGCATCTCTGTCCTGGCTTAGAAAAACACATTGAGTGAGGGGTCACACTGCCTTGGTCCCCATCCACCCTCAGGCTGATCTAGGGGACTCCAAGGAAGTTCAATTCTCCTGGAAGGGAGCCAGGAAATTAATTTTCACCGGGAATGCCAGGCTTTGGGGGTAAGCAGTATGCCTCCCATTGAATGGCTAGAGATGTGCTTATCTGCCTTCAAGAAAGGGCTATGGGTGGCCCCAGAAGCAATGGAAGAATATCAAGGAGTTTTTGGAGCTGGCTGGTAAAATTATTTTAATATTGCTGAGATTTTAGTATACCTGTGATGTGGTAGGGCACTGAAAGCCTTGGGCAGACATCTTTTTATTATTGTTTAAGCTGACATGATGAATCGCCGTTGGTACCTGATCTCAGCTAGATCTGATACAGTGGCTGTCTGTACCTGCTGTTCTGGTCTTGCAGCTTTTTCCATTGTGCAGTTTCTGCAGATAAGACCTGTGGTGTGATTTGAACAGGAGGTATTGGGGGTACAGAAAAACACTGAGATTTCCAGCAAGCTGAAAGGTATATGAACAACACTTCGGTGATGCTGCATGTTTGAGTCTTGGCTCATTTGGAAATCCAACAGATGAAACCATCTTCTTCGAATTCTGCTGGCAGAGGAATCACAGATGTATCTGGAGCACTTTCCCTTTTCTGGCATTACTTTGTAATTCCAGCCAATTTGGCCCTTCTTCTTCTGCTTCAGGCCTGCTGTACACCAGAGCCTATTTCAGCCTAAGTCTTCACAGGCAGCACATGGGTCACAGTGGTTCACAAGAAGACATTTAGCTCTTTGGCTTCACCTCAAACACTAATTCACTATGCACATTTTGAGGTGCATGGCAGCAGATACCTCAGGCAAGCAAGGAGAGTGACTAAGAGGCAAGGATGTGCTGTGGATGCACCCTGGAAATGCTGCTGTGTTATGTAAGCACGGAGGACCTGGGCTTGATGTCAGTATTTGATCACAGCCTTGAACACATCCCTGCCTCTCCCAGCAGGCTCAGACTAAGCTGCTCACATGCACAACATCTTCAGTTCAACAAGGCTTAATGCGCATGGGTTTAATGCTCTCTTGCCTATGTCAACCCTAGGCAATACCCTTGTTTTTGGAAAAAATCAGGGGTGAAGCAAACAAAGCCAAAAGGAGAGGAGGCAAGAGGAACTGCTGGTAGCAGTTACTGTTCAGTTCAGGCAGATGAGAGCGTTTTATTATCCCTTGCACAGTATCCAGGGGAACCTCAGGAGCTCCCTAGCAACAATGCAGCAGGAAAAGGTAGTGTCTTAATTCCTGGAGCAAGTGCATTTGTGCAGGGCTATCAATGGGCACTATCTGTCCTGGTTATAATGGAATGGAGAGATACTACCTCCTTCCACAGTAGTGCCAGGCAGCAAAAATGGCAAAGGCTGCAATTTCTGGAACTGAGAAAGAGGAAAAAGAGCAGTCATGGGCTAAGGGACCACGTGGTTGCTCCTTGAGGAAATTCTTCTCCAGTCATTAGCTGAAATGCTCAACCAGTCTGTATATCTTACAGAGTCAAGCTGTTGTGACCTCCCCATTCCCCCTGCTCTCCTAAAAATCCACCTTTTCAAGTTCCTTCCCTCCTTTTCTATCTCCATTTAATCATCCCTTCATCCAAATCTAATGTTTCCTTGTTTCTGAAGATGGCATACCTGATCTTGCCATTGTTTCTCTTACTGCTCTGCTATAAGTGGATCATTATGAGAAAATGGGAAACTGTACCCTCTCTGTTCCCTCAGGACTGGCTTTATAAAGGATCCCAAATTTCCTTGATGGCAAAGCTTTCAAAGACAAAACGCAGCCCTTTGCAACAAGCAGGTACTAAGGTCCGTTAGGAACAGAAAGATCACTGACACTGGAGACAAATGGATCCACGTGTAAATGTCACCTTACAAGTTTGAGTTTAGATTTTTAATTTTGAAATTGTGCTTAGGTACATTCCCCCTTTATTATATAGGCCATCAGTCCATCTTTAATTTCCTCTGCATCTGGGATTTGTTCACCTGATGCAGTTCCCCTGAAAGGCACTGTGACAAGGTGTGCTTTGCACATGTTCAACTTCAGATAAAGGCAGTATCTGAGAGTTGGTTGTGTCCCTCCAGTTTTTCCAGCACTGTGCTTTGTTTCACTTGGCTGGACTGGCACATAAATATCTGTAACCAAAACTGAGCTGTTAACAAAAAAAACCCTTACTCTTTCCTCATAAAGTCTTGAAAAAACACCATGTTGCACTGTTATCTCCACATGTAAGCTCCATTCTTGGCAGGCACAGGCATGTCTTCTTCCAGAGATGGGATTGCTGGGAAAGAGTTCATAGCCGGTCCCAGGTATCTGTGGGACTGGTAGCTTCTTTCTGTTGCTCACCAGGGTGTAACTTCCAGTCATCTTGTTCAGGTAAGAGCTGCACACACCTGGAACAGAGTTTGCCTTTCTGCTTGGGGAATGTATGAGGCATTTTGTCCAAAATGTTGTGTTTTTTCCCTAGATTGTTCTGCTGATTGGAAAGGGATGGAGCAGTCCCTTCCCTCATGGGATGCATTGCCTTTCCCTGGCTTGACATGAAGCATTTTCCTGACTAAAGGAGGCATGGCCATAGCTGGGCAATTTTGCTGTTCTTCAGAGCACTCTGACTAAAGGGGAATAAAGTCTGCTTTACTGCTGATGTACCTTGCACTGCAGACACCTTGTCACGGTGTAAGTATCTCTCCTTTATTCAACTCTGCTATGGATATCTGTGTACTATGCCACATCAGCAGGGTAAAATTTTGCCAGCTTCATGGGCATCCTGCATCACCTGTGCTTGGTCATTTGGAGATGAATCTGTGTGTCCCCCAGTTTAGTGCTATTGCAGCATTTGCAGCCATGATGAGCTGAGCAGAACTTGGGCTGATGATTCATTACTGGAAGAGTGTTGAGCATACAAATGAGAGGGTACAATCGGCAATGGAGCTTGTTTTGCCTATTTCTGCTCTACTTTGTTTCACCAGCAGGAACATTTCTAAGACCAGCCTGCAATCCTCTGCAGCACTGATGGCCTGCTCTCTGGTGATGTAGTGCTGTAGAGACACCTCTGACATGCACAGGCAGTGAACTGAGTGTGAAGTGCTGCTGGCATGCACCTATGCTAAGCACCTTTTTATTAGTCAGGCAAGTGAGCAGTTCAAACAAACACCAAAAGAAAAACAATGGACATATGCATCACACTGCCCTCCTCATATAAATCAGTATGCAGTGATGAACCCTTATTATTTGTGTGCTTCTAGCTACTTGTAGATGGCCACAATCCAGATTAGATGCTCTGTGCCAGTACATCTGATTGTCAATAAGAGGCAGCTTGACTCAGCTGAAGCAAAAGCTTTTTCTGCATATGACAGAAGAGTGTTGCTAAAGTTAGCTGACTCCCGGACTGTGGCGGATATATTCCAACTAAAATGTTGGGGTTTTTTTGCTAAGCATCTTCCAGCTTTTTTTTGAAGAAATGCATTCAGAATTTCCCATAAGGCATTTGGCAAAGCTGATATAGTCAGCATTTTAGGTGCTCTGCGCTCCTTCTGGTGAAAAGAGGAAGTTTTTAGTGTAATTCTATTGACTGCAATGGTTTTATTTCCATTTGTCCTCACCAGAGACGTCAGAATCAGGGTCTGACATTTACCCATTGGTGGCACAAAGGTCGGTGCTGGCTGAAAGGCAGGTGGAGGTGGAAGGGAACAAGCGTCAGTGAAGAACACAAAAGGATCAAGGTACCAGCCCTGTTGCTGAGAAGTCTCCTGTTAGTGCTGAAGTGGCCAGCAGAAATGGGTGGTTCACTGAAACCAGGAAGTGGGGGTGTGGTAGACCAGCAACACACCCATTTTCAGTCCAGTTGCTCATGCAGATGTTTATCGAGCTCTTTAGAGAAGCAGCTGAATGGGGCTGCTATGCTGCCTTCCAGGTGCTGAAATAGCCTGTTGTCTCTTTGCATTAGTTATTTGTGTTGAGGTTCTAGTGGTATTTCTAAGTTGAAGTGGGTAAATGTTTGTTCTGGAGATGCACTTTGATACCCATCTCCTCTATGCAATACAGTTATTCATAGAAGTGAGGAAATTTAGCACGCAATAGCTCAGGAAACTCACTCTTTCCTATTTGGAGTCCTAATTAGAGCAATTAATCACTGCTGCTTCTGCCATCTAAGCTTCCAGGCCAGAATATATTGTCCTCTCTTGTCAGAGCAGAAATGTAAAAATGGTTTCTCTTTACCTGACACTTTGCCAGTAGAGCCTTTATCAGTGTCTGCCTCCTACCAGCTTCTATCTTGCTGGAGAGCTGGAGCTGAAAATGTAAAGAACAAATTGACGTGACTGTTCCAAAAGAAAGAAGAGGTGTGAAATTTTAAGAGATCAGCTTCTACTCCATTTGTGTGGGTTTTAGTTGGATTTCTCCACTTGAATTTCTTGGGAATTTCTTGTAGGTTTCCATTTTGCTGTAAGAAGATGACCATTTTTTCCTGGGAATACCTGGACATTTCCACTGTAGAGAGAAGATTTCTTTCCACTTGATGCAATTAAAACTTCTCCCCACAAAGTCCCTACCTATCGAAGTTCTTCAGGTATGTGCCCAGGGCAAGGTGAGGATGAGGTTGCCTCTGTGTGTTTTAACTCCATCTCTGCCCCTTGGCCGGTCCATCAGTGCTTAACTTAACTGGTGAAATACACGATCGTCACTCCATTCCCCCTACTTTCCCATGTATGAGTGGGCATCAGCTGATGAGCTGTAAGGGCTGGGGATCACAGCACAGTGCCATGGCCCTCTCTGTCTCAAACTATGCAGCTTTGTAAGTTAGGGACATCAGTGCTTTAGTTTCTCTTCTGTGTGGTCTTGCGACACTGATAACTCCTTCAGGGAAGTAAGGCATTTCTTGTGACACCTGACCTCCTGGTGTGCTGCACTCCATGGTGCGCTGAGGCCCTGTGCTACTGAACATCTCACTGGCCTTGAGGGTAAGGCGAGCAGCTGAAGATCTCAACTGCCCCCCTTTTGCCTCTTTTCCTTGTGAGACCTGTGCAAAAGTGTGGTGGTACCTTCCTGTCCACAGACCTGCAGGTTTCACTGGCCCCCCCTGCCATGGATTGTGACTGGGGAAGAGTCACGTGCTGGAAGTGCCTGCACTTCTGCTGAGATTTAATGGCTGAGTGGGGGTGCTCTCCTGCTCTGCTGCAGTGCCAAACAGAACGGGTGAGCTTGCCTCACCAGTGGCTGTGACCTGGCTAATGAAGATGGCCATCTGTCCACAGCCAGCATATACATTTTAGCTGTGCACACACAAGACTAAAAACTCCAAATATGTAGCTATGAACACAGTAGGTACCGGACTGCAAGTCTAGTCTATTCATGTATAAAATAGTTTTTGAATAGTCATCTGGAGATTTGAAGCATTTCCAGCTGCACGTGTAAGGCAAGTTGAAATTCCTGTTACTGTTAGCCTTTCCTGCACGTTATGAACAGTGTGACAGCAGAATTGTGAAATAGCCATTTTCCTTTGGTGTAAATACCTTCTGCTGCTTCCTTATCAGTCAGCTTCAAAACCTCATACAATGAAGCAATTCTCTGGATTTGAGATGTTAACGCTAATGTTTGTCTTTTTCCTGCCCTTGATGAAAAATTAATGAACTATGAATGAATGAACAGTTCTGCCCTGTTTATGCTTTTTTCGTTTCATGCTTGGATGCTGAGATGCATTTACTGAAACAGGGCCAGGGTTGCTTTTTTACTTTTGAGATAAATTGGTCCAGGAAAACTTCCAACAGGAATTCTCATTCTTAGAACTCTGGATCTTGCAGACCTTAAGCAGATGAAAACTGCCACAGCCTTCAGCAAAGGACAGCCCAGAGCGTCATACAGCTCTTGCAAGGTGCCAAACATAGGACACATGCAAAGGTTTTTCATGTCTTGTTGGTCATTTCTATTTATTGCCTCACCAGCTGATTGAATAATTCAGTACACCATTGGCAGACACTCCCCCTAAGCACAGAGGCAGTAGAGAGCATGCACTTTGCCATCCTCAGCCTGTGTGCACGCTGTTCCTTTGGACAAGTTGCTGGGGGGAGCAGAGGATGAAAATTGAACCTAAAAGACAGAACTTCAAACCTCTGTTGTGAAGGTCTGCAATTTGATCACTTTCATTTTGTTCAGGGGGGAATAAAGACAGTCCTCTTCTCCTTATTCCATTTGACTTGGGCATTTTGCTTTTGTGAAAGTGACCCAGGAGCAGTTCCTCACGTGCAGCCTAGGCCCCTCCGCACCCAAGACCACTGTGTAACAAGTCTGGAGCCTTGGCATCATGACAGCAACCTGCCTTCCCTGTCCTGTAACACAGGACAGCGTTCCACCTGGGCTGCAGCATGTCCTGCCTCACCTTCTCTCAACACATGCACAGAACAGTGCCACAGTGCACCCATTTTCAGGGGCTCAGAAGCTCCCTGCATGCATCCAGCAGGTGCTGGCTTAGTGGTGTCACAAGAGACAGCTGCTTGTTCTCACTGGCAAGACAAGACAGTGTGTGGTCCACTGCATATGGGAATGTGAAGCTCAACACACTAAACAATGGTCCAGGTAAGCCTGGATGATGATGGTGCCTTTCAATATTTTCTGGTAGCTCTTCAAGGACCTTACTGAAGAGGAAGTCTCTCTGCCAGCCAAATGCATTACTGTGCAGCTATCTGCTCCCAGTTTGTTGAGAGAAGCACCCTTCTGTTCCATTCAGCATAACAAACCATATTTCTTAGCAACAGTTTCACAAAGAGCTGTATCTGAATTTCTTTCCTTTTGATTTAGAGCAAGGGACAAGTCAGACAGCAGTATATGATTTTCTCAGTCTCTCAGTCTTATTTTGGTGGTAGTAATTTTTTCGGTTACTAATAATTTTGACTGCTTAGGTCAGGAGGTACTGCTCCTGGAATTAACACAGCTCTTGCTTATACATCAAAAAATTTTGGACAGATTGAGTAATTTTCAACACTTGCAATTCCATTTCCTCTGTTTTCCCAGGAGTATAATTTAGATGATCTGCATATGCTGGTAGCTTCTGGGTCATTCAGGGAAAGGCAGATATTCCAAAATGCAGCAAAGCAGAAATTTCTCAGTGCCTCTCTCCTTTCCAGTGCAAGCATGAGCTTCTTTTGATAGGACTTTTCCATGTTTCTAGGAGCCGTTTGGCCTAGAGCTAGCACGATGAGCCTCTGCTCAGACCCACCACTGATAATCCCTTGTGAATACCTTTGTGAGGGCATTCATTTTAATCATGAATGCATAGTAATTACATACACCTTGCGACTATGTAGCTCATCCAAAATCCATGACTGCCTGGTTGCCTTGTCTGGAGCTTTCCTTTTTGCAGCACAACTTCGTGCTGTTGCCTTCTTCATTTGTGAGGAAATGCCAAAATTTGGATGTTGGCATATAAGGCCCTATCCACACCATGTGCCAAATTCCTTATATGACCTCTACAGGAATTGGTGGCACTCAGTAATTTGTAGGACAGCTCTACTCAATCTCCCTAAATTTAATAATTTAAATGCCTGGAGATTTCACTGAGTATTTTTGTGAGATGAGCTTCCATTTAAAATGTGGAACCTGGGAGAAAAAGCAAATTCTGAAAGAACCTTCTCTAAACCCAAGTATTAGGTTTCCAAAAATATATCCCTGGAAAATAATAATTTTAGATATTATAGGTATTCTTCCATCCCCAAATCCAGTGTCTTAATATAAAACCAATGAATGCTTTGGAACTTTTAGTCCTCTGAACCCATTAAGAGGATCATGATAAGCTTTCTCTCCTCCCACACTTCACTTTATCCTCTGCTAACAATGGCCACAGAGGAGACCAACTGGTGAGGATGCTTGTGGTATTTAGTAGGTGTTTAATCCCTACGTGCTGTAGTGAAACACATGATTCATTTACAGAGACCATGAAATGAACTTCCTGACATCCCCATTAGACAGAACCATGCCAGGAGTAGAAATCCAGAAGTGAAACACTGGGAATTTCTGCTAGGTTGTATTGCTACTGGGATACATCTACTGGATAGTTTCACTCAGGACATCACTGGATTTTCTGTGATCTGGTGATGAGTCAGAGCCATTTTGTATGTGTTTTTCACTAGAAGTGTTTCCTTTCATAAAGCTTATGGAGGTCTTCCAGAGATCTAAAACTCAGTCAGTGAAGGAGTAGCAGTCTACAATGTCATCTCTACTCCTACCTCAGGGTAAACTCACTGAAGTTTAAGGCAGCTGGGTCTGAAGAAGGAATGAAAGAGGACATCAGGGTTTTTTTCCTCTATAAAGGAAAATATGCTCTTCTTAAGAGAGTCTTATGGCTTCTTAAATGATTTCATCTTCAGTCTCAGATTATCTAGGATGACATCAAGGTGACATACCCATAAACTTCCGCAGAAATTCACCAGGTGCCTGAACGTCGGGTGGAAAGTACACAGCACAGCTGGCCAGCGGAAAGCGAGGCAGTTATTTGAATCAAATTTTGAGAACACCGATTTGTGGATTTCACTCTTAGAAAGCTACACAGGGGAAGAGTTTCAGAACCAATATTGTAATAGAAAGAACATACAAACCCCTGCACGCAACTTAAACTCTCAAATTTCTTCTAGTTGCTTTGTTTGGGCAGTGCCTCCTTTTGGGCAGGACATGCCATACACTGAATTGTTGCAACACGTATTTGAAGGTTTTCCCCCAACACTACATTAGCCTGTGGGCTTCCTGGGGACCATCTTTTATCTGCTAAACTGTTACTAGATCAGCTATTACTGATTCTGGAACATATACTAAGCACTAGTCACATGTCATTAAGCACTGAGAGATAATTAAGAAATTTAAAAACTGGACAGTGACCATGAAGAATTCAATCTTACTCACCCTTACGCATTTTAATTGGGAATATGAGCCTGTATTAAGGAGAGGTAACTTTAGCACACTTAAAGAGTGCCATCACGTGAAATTAACAGATCTAGATTTTTACCAATGGAATTTATCTAAAATATTGGAACATCCTGTAACTGAGAAATATCTAACTTATGGAAACAGACTCGACTTCATGGTAAAACCTGGAATTTTATGTCAGGGTTCCACTTGTACAAGTTGTAAGTCCCTGAAAAACACATTTTTGTAATGAAAGTGGTAATTAAATCCCTAGTTTCAGTTGTACTATTAGACATCCGTCTAAGACAATGAAGAATATGAAATGAAGAGCATTAGGCTTTTCTTATAGGATATGCTGTGCTTTAAAACGTATTTTATTGATCCTAAAATTACAAGATCAATTACTGACATTTTCTTGAGGATCAATCTCGGATTAAATGGCAAAATGAAGAAAAGGTTTTCATATGTACTATGTCCAAAAGCAGAAACAGATTGCCGTTCTCATGTGAACATTCAGAAACCTTTTCTGATGATTAAACAGTATGTCTGAAATATATCTAAGTTATACCAGCCACCATAGCGCTTTTTGGTGAACCAAAGAAGTCCTACAGTGAAATCAAACTTTTGAGTAAAATCTGTACTACTTTAATACAATTTCCCTCTAACATCATTTTTTCCTGTTTTTAGATTCACGTATATTCTGTCTGTCAATTACAATGCAAAGTATAAGTAACAGATTTAAGCAAGGATGTTGGAGTGTGAAAATAATTCATGTGAATTGCTAATAGGCTGGTGGGAATACATTTTTTCCACATGAAGGCAAATCCTGTCGCATCAAAGACAGCAGACTTGATTTTCCACCGTTTCATCCCTTGACTAGCCGCTATTACCTGCAAAAGGGACAGGAAAGCTGGGAGCAGTCTGCCACCAAATCAGTACTCCACTGTGACCAAAACAGCAGTACTGCGTCTATTCTTCCCTCCCTTTGAACAGATGCGAGTAAAGCTGTAAGCAAATTAAAACAAGCCATGGGGCAAAAAGCAGTCTTGTCGTTACTTCAGCTAAGCAAAATGGAGATTTGATAGCACATACACAATGTTTCTCTTCCGTTCTCCCTGGTTTTGCTACTTAAGGCAAAAGCCTTGCAGTTAACATCCTCCAGTGACATGAATCGATCAGGCTTGCATTCACCTCGACAATCATGTGACGGGGAATGGAAAATAAAGGGACAGTGTGAGTCCTCTCAGGTAATTAACCTACGCTCCGATGCTTCCCACACCAGCCTATTTTCAATTTCAGCACAGTACAGTTTATACACTCTAACATTATTGCTCAGAAGATAGAGTGATGATTCAGGTTTACTAAAAATGGCTTCACAATACTGCAATCATGCTTGTGAAGCTTCATCTTGTATCCTGTATTTATAAGTAAGTTTCTTCTCACTGAGAAATAAATACATGTGGTGTTTTATCAGAAAAGTTAGTCACCAGATGATACCTGAAACACTTGTATACCATCTTTAAGAAAACATGGCTTGTTTGGTCAATTTGCCTGCCAATTTCTTTTTTTCCTGTTTTTTAAAAAATGTGTATAATACCGTAGGTGACCTCCCTTAATACTGCTGTCCATACAAGTAATAAATAACCGAGAAATAATATGCCACTGCTGCATCCTGTCATGCCAGAAGATCAATATTACTTTAAAGATTTAGAGTAGGTGTTACATATCATTTATGCCCAGACCCACTGAAGTCAATGAAATGACGCCTACTGGCTCCTGTGGGAGTCCGACTTGGACGTTATTCTGGCAATCTGTCCACCACTAAATTAAACTATTACAGGGGATAAAAGCCCAAATGAAGAAAAGTAGAAATTCAGGAACTAAAACTGAGCCACAAATAAATATCCTAATTCAATGGCATTCTGAACAGACTTAAATAAAACACAAACACACTTACACACGTGCGTACACACATACACACACAAAAAAAAAGTTATGAATTTAACAATCTTAAAAATTCATAGTTTAAAATTGTTTACATTTAAACAATTGAGTATAATAGGTAGCTTTCTTGACTTTCCATTTATTTCCCTGAGCACTGATCTTTGGAACATCTGGAGTTTCAGAATTGTCTAGTTCATAATTCCTAAAATATTTATCTTAAGTAAAATACTGTCTTTTTATGTCAAAAACCAACTCCTTAAGTAAAACTAAGATACAACTTCCATGAACTACAATGTATATAGCCAATTTTTTTAAAGCCAACAACTACTATTACACTTCTGCATCTGTATTTAGGCACCTAGCTGGTCTGTTTTTCAAAATCACCCTGCTGCCTAGCAGTTCCCATTTAATTCAGTACAGGGTAGTATGCTGTCTCATAAACTCATCTAATTGGAGACCTGCACAAGGATTTAGCCTCCTTGCTTTAGATACTCATTTTGCAAAATCTTGGCTGTATGAGCAATACAGTATGTTATGGGATTGGTTTTGTGCCTAAATTAGTATTATAGGTAAAGACTACAGGACTTCCCTGTCCCTTCCCCGTAAGGGGTTAAGGAGGTGCATCTGCAGAGAGCCAGCATAAAACCAGTATCTTCAGCACTAAAATGGGACTTAGCTAGGGCATATGTTTTAGGCTGGCGTTCCACACAAGGAAATCTGCTGGCCAAAAAGAGCTGTATTTTAAATTTCTGCTATTTAGAACTACTTCGCAAATTGGCAACTGCTGCTTTTAACTGTCTTCGCTAGATTAGAGCTTTAATTGTGAGCTTCACAGACATCAGTTTGCAATTTTAAGACTTCTCAGGCATTCTGCATTTTAGATTGTACAAAGTGTGCAAGTCAAAACATTTTAGAAAACAAAACAGTGCAGAGAGATTTGAATATTTTTAGGCTAAAATCTTCTCTCTCCAATTCTAAGGCTGTAAATTACGTCAGTCTCTCTGCAGCTAAAAATTTAAAAATAATTTTCCATCGACCACAGAAATACACTGTAACTTTGCATTCCTTAACTCTCTCTCTCTCTCTCTCTCTGGGTAGCTGATACACTGGCACTATGCAGCAGGCTCCAAACACAGGATTAACAGAAAGGTTATTTTGTAAATATTTCATTTCAGTATGCTGTAACTGGGGGAGGGGGTACTGAACCAAATGCAATCTGAAGAATTGCTTTGTGGTTCTTTGTGCAACACGAAATTAAGCCTTTACCTGTTCTCGAATGATGTAATAAAATATGCCATGCCTGCTTCTCTTTAATTAGCACTTTCTTACACTATCTGGTACTGGCATTCCACAGCAGAATCCAAAACGCGGATTTAGCAGTTTTTCTCTTTGCAGAAAGCCTTTTTAATACCTCTAAGTTCAGAAAGAGTTAACAGCATACAATCCCATTATTCCCCCCCCCCCCCGCCCCCCTTCAGGAATTAAAGTGGCCTCTCTTTTTTTTCTTTTTTTAAACAAAAAAGAAAATTCTTGCTTTGTAATAGGAGTATAAATACTGTTTTGAAATTACCTTTGGAAGATGTCTTCCAAGATGGTTTATCTCTTTTTTTTTTTTCCCTTTAAAACTGTGACCACTGTACCAGTTAAGGCTGTTTTACAATATATATATATTTCAAATAAAACTTTTAATATTCAAGCTTACCAGATTGATGAATTGTAACAGGTAAAATGGAACTCTTTACAAGGTAAACCATGTAGTTGTACAAAATAGAATTAAACCCTTCACCTGTGTAAAACAAAAAGAAATCCTGCCTTGCATTAAAAACATAGAACCTGTTTACAAAAAGGAATGTGTATGACATTGGACTTCCTTTTAACTGCCATATCCTAGCAACATTTCAGTTGTTTTAGTAAAGGAACTAATCATCAATTTTAAACTGCAGTGAATTTACCAAACATTTTCACTATAGACTTCTGAAAGCTTTTACAGTAAGAAGTTATCAACAAAAGCAGGCACGTTAGTGTACAAAAACGTTGTTGATTTTTTTCCTGTTTCTTTTTCAAAGTGCAGGTTTTTCTCAATGTGCATCTTACAAGACCAACGAATGTTTTAACTCACTAAATCTTAAAACAGAACTCAATTCTCCCAAGGAGTAGTGTAAACGTTAAAGATCCCCAATACACCTCTAGTAAACGTGACACAAATGTCTCTGCGTTGTTTAGAAATTTAGCTCTTTTGAGAGGTAAAGAAGCTTCATGACACCTTTTCCTTACACTGGCTGGTTATCATAAATGGGTAACTCTGGACTGCTAAAGCTGGAGACTGATGAATCACTTGAAGGGAACTAAACTTGGCTACGGAGGAGAGGCGGCGGGAGGAACCAACCCTCAGGCGTTTCTTGCGCAGCCTTTGGAAAATTCAGCCGCCGGCGGACGGAGGACGGACAGACGGACGGAGGGTCGGTGTGAGGGAGGGAAGGGGGAAAGGAAGGGGAAAGCAGGGAGGGAAGGAGGAGAAGCTTCCGCAAAGCCAGAGGCACGGCGGCACCCCGCCCGCAGCCCGCTGCGCCCGCGGCGGCGGGGCCATCCCGTCGGTGGTGCGAGGGCTGACCCCGAGCCCCGCGGCTGCAAGGTGCTGGCGGGCCCGCTCCTGGTCCCGCTCCGGCGCCCGGTCCTGCTCCCGGTCCCGTTCCCGGCTGTCGCGGCGAGCCGGGGGCCGAGCGGGGCCCCGGGCGTCCCGCTTGCGGTCGCGCTAGGTGCCACGAGCGCAGGGCTCCCCGGGGTAGATCTCCTCGTAGGCGGGGGGCTGCTCGCTGGGCAGCGGGTAGCAGTAGGGGTAGGAGGCGTTGAGCTCGGGGTCCATGGGCGAGTAGCCGGGCAGCTCGACGGAGGGATGCCCGCCGCAGTGCACCTCCACGCCGGCCTCGTCGAAGACGTGGAAGACGCCCACGTTGATGTAGGAGACGGCCTGGAAGGGGCAATCCCCGGGCTGAGCTCGGGCTCGCCGCCGGAGAAGAGGGAGCCCTGGCTGTGGCGCGGCGCCCGCCGCCCGCCGCCGCCGCCCCGCCGCCGCCGCCGCCGCCCGCCCGCCGCCGCCGCTGCCGCCGGGGCCGCTCGCCGCCGCCGCCGCCGGCGCCCGCGCTGCTGCGAGGCCTTGTAGTTCTTGACGAGGAGCAGGTTGAGCAGGCCCAGGAGGCACTCCAGCGCGTTGAAGACGGTGGAGAGCACCAAGCCCTGCTGGTAGTCCCGCAGCTTCTGGCAGCGCAGCGCCGCGGCGGAGCCGTCGGGGCCGCGGGGCCGCTCCGCGGGCGCGCCGCGCCGCCGGGCTGCAGCAGGCAGTAATGCGAGTACTTCCTCTCCACCAGCGACACGGTGTCGCCGTCGATGACGGCGCCGGCGAAGGCGCTCAGCACGCCCAGCATGAACACCAGCACCCCCAGCAGCAGGAAGTTCTGCCGCCCCCCGGGCGGCGCCTTCTCCACCGGCCCCGACGGCGCGGCCACCGCCTCCTCCCCGCCGGGGCCGCCGCCCGCCGGGTCCGGGTCCCCGGCCGGGGCCAGGGCCGAGGCCGAGGCCGCGGCCGGGGCCGGGGCCGGGGCCGGGGCCGCGGGCGCCTCGTCGGGCGGGCGGCAGCAGAGCAGCGCGGCGGCGAGCAGCGAGAGACCGGCGGCCAGCAGCAGCCCCGAGTAGAAGGCGCCGGCGGCGGTGCCCAGGCGGAAGGGCTCGCCCTTGAGCTCGGAGCCCAGCGAGAAGCACTTAAGGCCCACGGCGGCGGCGCTGAGGGCGCAGGCGAGCAGGAGGCAGCTGGAGAGCGCGGCGCAGGCTCCCCGCACGCTCCACTTCATCCTCCGCGCCGCCGCCGCCGCCGCCGCCCCGCCGCCCGCCTCATCCTCCTCCCGCGGCCCCCCTCGGCCCCGCGGCGGCGGCGGCGGCGCGGCGCGGCGCGGCCATGCGAGCGCGGCGCTCCCCGACGGGGCGGCTGGGCTCCGCTCCGCTCCGCACGGCAGGCAGCCGCCGGCCGCAGTGAGCCGGGCGCGGCGAGCGCACACGCTCCCCCCTCCCGCCTCCCGGCCGCCGCCGCCTCCTCGTCCCCGCCCGCCCTCTCTTATCGCGGCGGCTGCGGGAGGCGATTAATTATGGATGGGAGCCGCGGCGGGCGGGGGACGGGGGGGCGGCCCGCCGGCCCGCCGCGGGTGGCGGAGGGGAGTGCGACCCCCGGCTCGGCCCGCCTCGGCCCGGGGGCGGCGAGGCCGGCCTCCCCACCCTCCCTCCGCGTGGCACGGGGGGCGCGGGGGGCCGCAGGCCGCCCTCCGGCCGGCTCCCCGCCGGGGAGCACGGCGAGGGACGCGCAGCTAGGGCAGGGGGCAGCGGGGGTTTGCACCCCCCCGCCGGTTCCGATGCGGAGGGCTGCAGCTTGTCTCCGTGCTCGCGTCCTCTCTCTTAATTTTATTTGTTTTTTAGCGCTTGCTCTTGCAGCAGGCCGGCGGGCCGCCGTGCATCCCTGTGACTGCGTTGCGGCGTGTCGGCGGCTCCGATGCAGCGGACCGAGGCCTCCGCGCCGCGCTGCCCGGCGCAAGCACTCTGCGCCCGCGGAGGCGGCGGTCCCCAGCACCGCTCTTTGTTTTGTGCTCTGCTGGCGAACCGCGGTGGGATTGCTTCCCGCCGGGCCACGCACGCTGCTCCGTGGGCGGCGGGGCTCGGGGGCCGACTGCCCGGGACGCCCCGTCCGGGAGCGCCTGCTGCGCCGGCGGGTGGAAGCCGGTGTTACGGAGGGCGCCGACTCCTGCCCCGGCACCGGGTGGCCCGGCGGCTCCGCGGGGAGCACCCGGGATGGCCTGCCGAAGGAGAGGTTGGAACCTCAGCCTCGGAGCGGGGGAGCAGGAGAACCGCGCCTGTGCCGGCAGCCAGGCGCCGGACAGGAAGGGGGGATTGGGGAAGGCTCTTCCTTGCCTGTCCCTTTTCCTTCCCGGAAGCTGGAGCTTCCAGCTCCCCCATTTTTCCCTTCTGCCGTGCGCACGCCAGCCTTGCTGGGTATTTTTAGCCGGCGCCGCTGATTAGCATTCAGGGGAGCAAGCGAGGGAGAGAAAGCCGTTTTCCAGGCCGTTTTCTCTTCCCTTTCCAGCAGGGTTAATGCACCCGTTGTTGGCGGGAGGTGTGTGTGGGGCATGATCCGGTGTTTAGCTTTCTCCAGGGATGGGGCCCTGCTCCCTCTGTCTCATGAGGGCAGGCCCCCGTCGGCATCTCCCTGAGCAGCACCAGCACCCTGCTGCAGTCCCGGGCTGGGCCGGGCAGCTGAGCACGGGGCTCTGCTGCGGGAGCTGCTCCTCCCTGAGAGAGGTTTCTGGCCCCTGCATGGGGCGGTGGCCCTCCAAGGGCCCTCGGTGGGAGGCTGTTCTGCCTGGAGTCCAGCCCTCCCCAGTGGCACTGTCCAAAAGTATCAGGGGCTTCAATGGGACATGTCATCCTGCCCCTCCGGGCCACACGCACAAGGGAATTTTCCCCCCTCCCTCCTCTTCACAAAGGCCCCGTGGAGCACTTTGTGTGTGGTAGTCCAGGGCTGGCTGACCTGTGGCTACCTGATCCCCTTGCCGAGTTGTAGCCCTGGCTGTGGGTGTAGGACCAACCTTGTGTCCCTCCAGGAGGGGGTGGCTGGGCATGCCACCCGCAGTCATCATCAGCTCTTACCCTTCCCAGGCTGTCCCTGGCTCCTGAGGACTGGGGCATGCTGGTCTGCTGATCTGTGGCCATGTGAAGATTTTGTTGTAGGATCTGGGACTTTGGCTTGTGGTGAGTGCCTGGACTGCTGGGGAAGATCTTCAGATGTCTTTAAAAGAACTTGCCCTGTGTCCTTATGACTCCTAGAAAGTAAATGCATAGGGGGCATGTAGCATTTTACCAAATACAGCACCCGTCTTCTGAGGTCTCTGTTGAACTCGTAGACATTGGCTTGGAAAGCACATGTAAACTCTCAATCCAGCTGCCGATCCGGGGAGCTCTGGGAGACACACTGCGTGTGTGGGTGTGGAGGGAAAGGAGCTGTAGTTAGTGGGAAGTAAACACTTAATGAACTAATTATATGTAGAATGAGCAAAGTACCTTACTCCCTGACACACAACATAAACTTACATGTGAGGGAAATGTGTGATTTGTATCATTTCATTGTTACTGTCAAGAGCTTGATGGCGTTCAAAAAAGGATTAACTATTTATTATGAATAGTGAGAACATTCACTTAACACTAAATAAATAGAAAATTAAGAAGAGATCTCAGCCTTTATGCATCAAATTATTAATCAGCCTTTAACTGGCAGTGGTTAGGGTAGGAAAAGCAAACCTTCCACTGGGGGCAGATTGTTCCTTTATTGTACAAAGAGTTTCTTGATTTTCCTTTCCTGCTTCCTGTTTTGGCAGCTGCCAGAAGCGGGCAGCAAGGCTTCTCCAGCATGGTCCTTCACATGTTCCTACAGCTGTCTCACCTGTTCAGTCTTCCTCATCTTGAATGTCATCTTCTAAGGAAAGAACCCTTCCTTTTCTGTGTTTGTGACAGGAGACTGATCTTGGATAGCACCCCTAAAAGCTGTGCATTGTGAGAGGCCAGGCTGATGCACAAGTTTAATAATGTAATTAGTAGTTCTGCCACACCTTTTTATTCCTCCTGTGGAGCAACTCGCTACTGTTAACCTTTTCCAAATCTTGTGTTTCTCCCCAAAATGACTCTCTGGCTTCCAAGCACCATGTTGAATATGCAAGGCTAGAAGTTTCACTGTCATCATGCTTCCCCATGCGTTATTTATTTTTCATAAACGGGCCATGTTTCAGTGTCACTCTGAGTTAGCACAGGTTTTCATATGGCTAGTTACAGCTTTGCATTGTGGCACATTTTCAGTAAGAGGATACTTCATAAACACACGCACATACAGACACACACAGTAAGGTCATTAGCATATCCTGCATGTTGAATTTCAACTGTCTTTGGATAAAATGTCTGAAAACACAGTAATGGTGTTGTTACATTAATAATAATAGACATAAAATTCTGTAAAATGCTCTGTCACATCTATATCTTACATTGAATAATTTGTTGATGATTGAATTGGAATTACTGTAAAAAATGACTGACCTACCAACATAAATAAAGGTCACTGGAGAGTTCTCTGGATCCCAAAGGGTACTGCTGGTCACCTCAGTCCTAGCTGGTAGCCCCTTTAGAACAAGGTTAGGATGCCCATCTGCATGTTCATAGCTGATACATGTGTGTCTGATTGGTCAGCCAGGTCTGCCTGCTGAAAAAAGAGTATCCATGTGCAATAAAAGATGACAGAACTGCAAGCCACTTGGCCACATTAGTCCATCACCTAAATGAGTCACTGCAGGCAAGTTGGTCTGTCAGCCTCAGTTAATAGCAAAGTCAGAACCTGATGGAACTGTACTACAGCTGCTGACTGTAAAGTATGGTAGGTGCCACATGTTTTGAGTCTCTGGGTGTTAGTTTTATCTTCGAGCTTTGTTAGTCAGATTTTCCTTTTTAATTGCCCAAATCAAAATGTATCACAGTTGTTTTCAAGGGTTATTTTCGTGGACTTCTGAACAGGTGTGTAAGGTTTTGTGGGACACCACCAGCCTGGGCCACGTGTTCCCAACACACTCTTCACGACCATAGAGTGAGCTTTGTGTCTTACAGGGGAAGTCATTTATGGCCAGATCCTGCCTCCAAAGAGGAGTAGGGAGCTTTGGTCCAAGGTTTTGTTTAGCTCTCAGGGCAGCTGAGGGGCTGTGCTTGCTGGGTGCCAGTTGGGAGTGGGCACTGTCATGACCAGCGATGCAGGCTTGCTTTGGTCAGTGTGCACAGAACTGGCCATTTGCAGTAAGGTGCAGATCGGCCTCTTAAATTTTTATGGTCACTCAGTGGCACAAAGGACGACAGAGCTATTAATTATTTGCTCTCCAGGCTGGAAGCTAAACTGTGTGTTTGTAAAATAGATGGAGAACTTCAGCTTATGCCACCAAAGTGCAAAGCATTACATTATTTTATTCTCTGCCTCTCCTCCCACACTGCATTTATGGTAAGATATATGTGTTTTTATTTCAATGCCAGTTTGATGAATGGTTGTCATAGCTTTGACTATTCAGTCATGATGGCTGTGTAACCTCCTATAACTTATTCTGTTGCCTACTACTATGTTTTTTTTCTGTTTCTATAGGGGACATTATGGACTATAAAGTCTTTTTACAAAAATTGCTTTACACATGGCTGTGAAGAATACCTTAGAAATTAGAAATTTGAAACTCTGAAGATGGAACCTATCATGTTTCTTTCTGGTTCTTCTTCTCTTCCATTTGCAAGGTCTACCAGGATGTTTCTGTGTGCTTGAGGCCTGCTATTCTCCTACTTTCACAGTATTTTACGTGGAAGACTCATCTCTGCAGGGAATGTATGGAAAATACTTTAAGGGAACACATTGGGAAAGGCCTACATCAAGCTACAAGTTTGGAGCTAACTGGTGGCTGGACACTGATGAAAATCCAGCATCTAGAGACGCTGCTTCAATGGGCGACATTTAAAATAGGAAGCAGAGAGGTTGGGAAGAAAATGTAAGGAGTTAAGATAGAGAAAACAAACCCTATGCTAGAATCTGGAGGTGTGTAGTTGTCTTGGCAGCTGTTAGCCAAGTTTTGGATTAAGGGAAGAAGGGTTTGAGAAATTAGGGGTATTGACACCACAAGGTCATTTGCACTATAAGATCATGGGATAATTTAGGTTGGAAGGGACCCTGGGAGGTGTCTAGTCTGACCTGCTCAAAGCAGGGACATCTCTGGGATTAGACTGGGTTGCTGAGGGCTTTGTTCATTCCATGTATCCTGTATCAGCAGCATTTGCCAGTCTTTGGTTAATCTGAGCACTTCAACTAGTTTTTCAGAACTTGTTTGTTTCTTGGCTCTGTTCCTTTGTCCTGGCTTCAGATGATGCTGGGGCATCTGAGAAGATCTGTTGAGGGCCCTGTGAAGAGTCTTTATTACCATTTTAGTTTAAATGCTCCAGGATATGAATGAAAAAGAGTGGTTTCTCTGTGCAGTAGGATTTAATCTTTTCAGTCAAGTGGTCATTATGTGAGGAACATTCTTTGTTTACAGGGCTATAGAATAGGGCACAAGGTATTCTGAGGAGAGGTCAGATGTTTGCTGTGGCATTTGTAAAATTGGTTATTTGATATTATTTGATAAATTACTTAAACAAGGACACCTTTCCTTTGCTTATTTCACAGAAATGTTCGATTATGACCAATTTGCAGAACATGTACCTGATGCTTTCCTGACTACTGTCCTAATGGTGAGACCTGGGTGGTATTTTATTGTGTAGGTTCTAGGAAACTGCTAAGTTAATGATAAAAGATTGCTGAACACTTTGCCAGCCAAAAGGACTTTCAAAATCCTTCTCTTTGGGCTCTCAGATTATTTCAAAGTGTGTTTCAGTTTAGTCCGCGTATTTGATGTACTACCTTATCCTTGAAATCAGTGCTGTGCAATGGCTTAAGGCTGATGCATCTCTTAGCTTCTAGTGGGGCCTTCAGCATAGGACCTGAGCCACAATCATACGCCTGTGCTTTGCCTTCTGCTGAATGATGAATGTGCTGCAGAAAGATACCAAGAACTTTGAGAGGTCAGCAGGCCCTGTTCCAGGTTCAGGGGAAGGGGAGCTAACTTCCTTCCTTGGGAGAAAGAAGATTGCTTAGCTGTGTGTCCAGTCATTTGACATTGTACCCTCCAATGAGTTGGGACACAGAACCTGTTTGCCTCTGAGAGGAGGAAGGATGGTGTCCCAGGTGAGTTGAGATGGATCAGATGTAATCTTTCTTGTTCAGTTATTGAATGAGGTGTCTTGTCAGTCTCATGTGCCCAGATCCAAATTTAGGTACTGGGCTTGACACAGAGATCCTGAAAACTCCCTACGTTGATGCTACTTTGTCTTAGAGGAGTCTGTTATTAGAAGATGCCTTACTTCTGGTTTCTGAAGTTTTGTGTGCACCTAAATTGTATTTTATCCAATGACTGTTTCATGTCAAGGGCATAACCTGCTCTTGAAGGAGGGACTGGAAGTCACCTTCTAGCGAGTGCCCTGCTAAACTGTGGTCCTTTTTTGGACGCTTCTTTTTTAGCCTAAACAACCTTGAATTTTCCAGAGAAGGAAATTGCAAGGCAGGAGTGGAACGGGAGAGCAGATCCCCACTCAAGCCAGAGTTGTGATACTGGGAAAGTGTATCTTAGGATCCCCTCCGATCCCAATAATATGGGAATCATTCTCCTGCCTGGGGCTGGCCTGTAGCAAAAAAGATGTGGTGGGAAGGTGTAGCTCACTTGCATCATGAGTTCCTCCTTTGGCTACATGTTGGGACAAAGAATAATCTGGCTTGTTCCTTGAAAGCAAAGGCCATAGTGAGCCTACCTTCATGGTGGGAAATTTCTCCTGCGTAGATCTGCAGCCTGGGAAGTACCTCCCTGCTGCCTGATGGCTCGGTGTGGTGAGCCGTGGTTCCTGCTCTGGCTTGGTAACAAAGCTGCTGTCCTAGCTGCCTGTCACACCTTGTCCCTCTGAGAGGTCTCTGTCCCTAGCTCAGCTGCTTGTCTGATCTTTCCCTCACTTGTTATTGCAAGTGATCTCCATGAAAGTGCATCCTTTTTCATGTCAGTCAAGATCACTTAGAGGTGTAGGTTAGTGAGTGTTGAGCAATGGAGCCAGCAGAGCTGAAGAAGCAGCAGTTGGTGGGGCAGGGGACACGTAGTCCTTTTCGCCCATGGCAGCAGCTGCTGGGGGGAGTTGACTCTCCAAGGACAGCCAGGTTCATTGAGGACACAGCACTGCCCTTGACGTTTCTTGTTGGCTACTAGATTGCCTCTGTCTCAGCCCCCTGCCTGGCTACCAGGATCCTCAGGGTGCGCCACCTGTGGATTGCTGTATGCTGGTCAAGCCAGCATGGCTCCAGCAGCCCTGCACCTCCACGTGTGCATTGCAGGACTGTTTTGGGTGTAGTCTTCAATTCAGCTCCTGCCAGAGCTGCATTCCTTACTCCCTTTAGAAGCCAGTATTGCAGCCTGCCATCTCGTGTTTCAGATTCTGACTTGCCTGGTCTGTGTGTTACAAGTAGGTGATGACGGGGCTGCACTGGGCTTTTCTTGAGTCTGTGGGACATTTGTAGACTGCTTTTAAGGGATTGGTGAAAAGTAACTTTTTGGCAGGGGACTTAAATTCACTGTGTAAGAGTCTGCAGCACCACTGGAAATATTTTAAGGTTAAAAAAGGGTGGAAACTTAGCAAATAATGGAACACAGGGACTTCATAAGTCAGCCCATGAGGGCTGCTGGTCCTGCACACATCATGTCCCTGTCATGGCACTCATGAACAACTCCCACTTTTCTCTTGAAGTCTTTGGCTGCCTGTTGGAAGGCTGCACTGAGCCTGACAGCTCTGATGGTTAGAAACCTCCCGACTGTCTCAGTGCTAAATGTATTTTATGGCCAGCTTGCACGCATTTGTTCTGTGCCAACATTGTCCTTTAACTTAAATGGCTCTTCTCCTTCTCTGATGTTTACTCTCTCGATGTATTTATAGATGGCAAACATACCCCCTCTGAGCTCTCATTTTGCTAGACTAAACAGGCCAAATTTTTTTTTTTTTTTTTTTATGTTAAAACCTCTTTATTCTCTGCAGTTTGAATTCATCCTTAAGCATGTAACCAGGACAGTATGCTGCATCTTTCTTGGTCTTACCAAGGTCTTGGATGATGGTACTGGAGCTTCCTCATGTCTAGTGGAAAGTCCTTGCCCCATTATCCTAGAATTCGTGATTTCTTTTTACCCAGGTCCTTCCCATAGAAGGCTATATCTGTACCTAGTGCACCTCATTCTTTGTCCTCCACTGTTGTTCCCAGCTGTGGGACTGCCAGTTGGTGGCACTGATGACCTTTCCCCTTGTTTGACTGATTGTTTTCCCCCAATTTCTGTTATTCCAGTCCTCAGGGTAATTCAGCTTTTGCCTTTCTGATCTTTTGAACCTCCTCTGTGTTGACAATACTGTTGTGCCTTCTGCTCCTCAAAGAACCTTATTTGTTACCTTCACTCAGTTCACTCTACAACCTGCTGTCATCTCCCTCTTAGCAAGCTCCTTCCTCACTTTTCAGCTCTTGTACCCATTTCTTAACAGTTAGCTTCCCACATAATGCCGTTTCACATGCTTCATTGAAGTCAGCAGGGAGAGACAGTTAGGGATACCACCAAAGGATAGTGGAGTGTTCGAACTCTGGGAGGCCTCTGCTGTGTTTTAGCTCTGCTTATTTTAAAATGTGTCTTTTATTACCCTCCCAGCCCCGGCCACCAGCTTCTTCTGGTGCCTGGTATAGATCTAAATAATGTACCCAGACTTCTTCTTACTGTATTGCAGAAGGGGCAAATGTATGTTTAAATTTGTTTTTCTCCACCATATTCCAAATTTTTATTATATGATGGTTATCCCCACCCTCCAGGTTTGCATCTGCTGGTCCTTCTGTAACCCTAGGTTGGAGCTGTCCATGCATCTCAATTTGAGTCTGTGAAGCTTTGTGAATTTACGCTCCACTTTGAGTGAGATAGCTTCCTTGTCTTCAGTGCTTTCATTTCCATGGGCTGCCCTGCCTTTGCTCTAGACTTGGTACCATCTTTATGGAAAGCTTGTCAGGACATTCATGTAGCATGCTCCAAACTACTTTTTTTTTTCTTTTTTTTCCTCTCTCTTCCGCTTACTGCCCAGCACCTCAAGATTTTATTTCCTTATCTTCCTATCTACGTAGCTGGCAAGCTCTTTTTCTTGTTAATCTTTTGTGCAGTGTATCTCTGCTTGACTCTTGGTAATTCTCACTTTGCTCTCCAACTCTTGACCGTATTTGTGGGTGAGGTTTTCTTCCATTCTTGCTCTTCTGCTTCCATGTGCTTCATTTCACCCTTTTCTCTGCATCATGGCTTGCTCCTGGCTGACTGCCAGTGCTCTTCTCTTCAGGATTTTTTCTCTGGTGATAGGTCTTCCTTTTTTTTTTTTTTAAGAGAGTCCTCTGTCATGTAAATCTGCCTTTCCCTGGTTTAGAGGTGGATTTCCAGTTCTCTCCCTTATCATTCTTCTGTGTTTCCTGTATTGTTTTTTCGTTCATACAGCCTCTCTTTCTCTTTCTTTCTCCTGTTAGTCTTGCTGCTCCTTTCTTCCTGGCCATCCCATCTCCTTCTCCTGCTTAATTCTGCTCCTTATGATATGGGTGCAGACAGTACCTCAACTGTAGTGGGAGTACCTCATTCCTCTAGTGAGAGTCTTTGCTGCATCTTTTTTGCCCTGTGCATTGACCAGAGCTAAAGATCTATCTTGTTCTGTATATCTTCATGCATTTTCTCCTTTCCTTTCTTTTCTTCTGCTATGGCTGCATATTCCTATTTGAATTCAAGGTGCTTTTCTCAGGGATTTCCGCCCCCCCCTCCCCCCAAGAAAGCTGTAAAGGATGCTCAGCATGCCTCATCCTTCTCATCTCCTGTTGATGTCTACAATTTTTTCAGGTCTTCCCATCACTGTCATCATTTCAGACTTTCCTTTCCTGCCTTCATCTTCAAAAGCATGGAAGAACCTCCCACTGCACTTACAACTTATTATTTTCTGTTTGCTGGATCCCTTCATTCCTGCCTATTGACTATTTAAATTCCTCAGTCAGTTGTCAAGCTAATTTTTTTTTTTTTTCTTCATCTGCTCTCTCATAGTGCTAGCTTGTGTCCCAGAACCTCTTTTGTGGCTTGCCTTAGAGAGCAGACGAGTGTGAAAAACAAGTGAAAGTCTTGCCTTTTTTTTTTTTTTTTGTATTAACACTGGGTTATTATTACTGGCTGTCTTGTGCCAGAGCTCAGGATATCAACATTTATGGCAAAAGCTTTGTAGCTGTGTGCTGTCAAACCTTAGAAAGAAGATTTGGATTTGCTATTTCCTATTACTTGACAGATGTTCAAGCTGTTTGTGTCTATTCTTGATGAGATGGTGATATTAAACTTTGAACTAGAATGAGGAAAGAAGCTCATATAGATCCATAGAAACTGGTTTGGCAATATCCCAGTGTGCTTGAATTTCAGTTCTTTCCCTAGATCTAATCCTACTGTCTTTCAACATGGGTCTGTGTTGTAAGTGAACTATCCTTGCTATCCTTGCCTACCTATCGTTTGGTAGGCAGTGGTCTTCTCTGATGGCAATAACCCTAGACAAAGTTGCAGGTTTCAAAACTGGAATGCTGTGCAGATAATTATTTTTTCTTGGGCAGGAGAAAACCCGGCTGCAGTCTTGGAGCTGACGGCCAGGGAAGACTGATTGATATGAGTCCATCATGTACGCTGACTGTGCCTTGGAGGAGAAGGAATGGTTTTAAGTACATGAAACCCAGCATGAAACCCATTTCCTATTGGAGTCACAGGTGATTGAACACTTAAACATAGGAGATGTTGGTACTACATTGATATAGACTGCTGTAGGGGCTCTGAAGTAGCCTCTAGCCCTCACCAGCTTCCTGGGGAGGTGCTGAGCTAATTTGTCTCAAGGCACAGCAAGGCACAGCAAATCCTGAAAAGACTCAGTTATCTCTGACTCTTTACTAGGGGTGTGGGCTGATTCCTCTTTCCCCTGATAAGGCTCTTGCTAAATCAGAATCCTATTCTGTATCGCATTGTTACCATTTTGAGAAAAAATGTCTTTGGGTGATCGGTTTGATTTTTTCTTTTTCTCTTCTCTTAAGCCCTCCCTAACAACCACTGCCTTCTCTGAGCCTGAGACAGCTTCCTTGGCAGTCCCAGGCCAGGTGGCTGTGCTCACATATATTGTTTTCCTGATGTAGGACATCAGGCAGTGGTTTTGTGAGGCATCTGGACCTGACCATCAGGTCATCAGTCACACCTTCCTTGGTGACCTAGAGCAGGACCAACTTGCTGACAGAGGCAGAATAGTGTTTCTTGGCCTTTCTGCCCACTTGATCTCACTGGCAGTGACATTTTCTGTTAGCCTGTGAGCACGGCAGATCCCAGACTGCCTGTCTGTGAAGAGGGTTTGTGCCTGTGGGGGGACAGCCAGGTGGCTGGGCCCGCGTGCTTTCTGTGGGACATGGCTGGGAGGAGGAAGGTCGTGGGTGTCTTTCAACGAGTGAGTGTGGGGGGAGAAGGGTGTCCAGTGAAGCCCCTCACAGGTGCTCTCAGAGGGATGGTGTGAGGAGTTGCTGCTGTTCAGCAGTTGGCACTGTCCGCTTTTGCTTTCGTGCATATCTAATATGTTTTTTCTTTAAATATTCATCATAGTGCTCCACATTGTACGTGCTGTTTGTAGCTATTAAACGTACTTGTTTTGAGATAACTCTCTGCAATATGGCACATACATAATTAGGTATAATTAACTCCAATTAACCATATTACGTTTTGCAACACTTCTCCTGCCATATTCTGAAGCTCGCTTTAATAGGTTTTGTGACTAACAAACCCACATTTGCTACTTCAAGTTATACAAACTCATTCATATTCCAGGTGTTCCCTTTTTCATTTCAGTACTGTGCCTTTGAATCCAATCATTTGTTGTTCAGTTGTCTGCATAATTAACTTGCAGCCTTGGGGACTCTTTCCCTCTGAGTACAGGATCCTCGTAGTGCATCTTTGGTGCTCTTCACATGACGCTTCTGGGGAGCTGCTGATCACGACAGCATTTCAGTGCCCAGTTTACAAACTCCTTACCTTGCCAAAGCTAGTTAGATGAGTACATGCTATGTTTGACAAAGGCCTAAGTACCACATATGGTGAAAAACACTCCACCTTGCTTAAGTACCACATATGGTGAATAACACTTCACCTTGCTTATTTAAACACTGAGCCAAAATTTTGGCTTTTATTCGTTTTAAAGTCTGCTTCCCCCTACTTTTTCCTTTTAGTATTAATTTTGTTGTTGCTTTTGTTGTTCTTGTTGGAAAGTGCTCTGAAGTGTCATGCATTAAGAAGTTATATAAAACATGTGATTGATTGAAAGACAAATGCAGTTTGGCAATAAGAGAAAGATGCTAATGCAGTTTATGTGTGAGGAGCATATTGTGGTGTATTGCGGCACTCTCTGGTGCCCAGCACCCCGCATCTCTGATGAAGCAAAATTGGAATCTTCCTTTGCAGCTCAGCCTAGCATTTGAAGGTGGCCTTTGGTTGTCTAGATGCTGGCTAACACATTTCTTAGCATATTGCCTCCTAAAGAACAGCTGGGAACAGCAAGACTGCTAGTGTATATTGCAAGGTCTACTCCGTGTCCAGTTCATGAAAAACAGAAAGTGCACACGCAGTAGACGCCAGAAATGCTGACATTGGCACAAAAAGGTCTCTCAGTTGGCCTCCATACAAAACAGTTTATTGACATCTATGAAACAGTTTGTCACTCCCCAGTTTTTCAAGACTGCATGGATATTATTTTACTTCAGGTTGTAATCAAGCTGTCACTGATTTTAATGGGCCTTGGATCAGACAGGCCTTAGTTTTTATATGGTTTCCATTACAGTGTTAATTAACTTAGCATGCAGATTTAGCTATGAAGCTTAGAGATTTCATTTAGTTATTATAATTTAATTGCAGAAACATGGCAGTAAATGCAGATGAGAAGTTATGTGCAATTAATATTGACCCAGGACTACTCAAATGTCAGACACTTGTCTCTGAAGACTCACTAGGAAATCCAATGTGTTAAATATTGATTTTGTAATGTGGGGTTTTCAAACAACCTTGGTATTGGTCTATTCTTCCTGAAGCTGTATTCTTCCTCGAGTCAGGACTGTGTGAAACTTTGATGTCTGCAAGAGCCAATGCTGAAAGTCAGAAAATCCTGTCACTTGGCAATGCTAGCAGCAGCGTTATCTCCTGCAACTTTTTTTCAAAAATGCTGAAACAACTAATAGGCAGAATTCAGAACTCTGTGTGGGTGTGGGTATGTGTGTGTGAGGGCAGGTAGGGTATTGTTTTAATGGCTTTTAAAGGAATATAATTTAGAGCCATTGATAAACAGCTCACGGAAAGTTTGGGGAATGAAGTGCTTTTATCACAGCAGTTGGTATGCCTTTGCCTGGCCTGAAAGAGTCCATGCAATGGTGGCAAGGCGGGGTCAGTTTCCATGCTGACCTTGTCCTTGGCATAGCCCACAGAATGAAAGGTAGGCTGACTACCATAAGATGTGTTGATATTAGTCTGCTGAAGTCTCCATCTGTTTTAGAGAAACGGCTCAAAGAGGCACTGGGATTTGGACTGTAAGTGGCAAAGACTACCATATTGAAGAAATGAGTAACTTGTCCTATCTGCTGGCAAGATTAGTAGTCACAGGTTTAAGGTAAAACTTTCTAGCTGTTTCAGTACTGAACTGGGGAACATGTAGCTTGACAGGGTATGGAAATGACATTATTGGAAGTTTCCAATAACAGATTGGGCAAGTATCTGTCATAAGTCGTTCAAGTAGCGCTGGTCCTGCCGAGGTGCCTCTTCAGCCTGATTTTCTGAGAGGTTGGCACACTGCTGTACTTTTTGATTATAGCTGATATCTGATATTTCAAGGAATGAAAAGTCCCTGCTCTGCTGTGGGCATGGTGTGGATGGAAGAGGAATTCTCCTGACCATGGGCATCCTCAGGCCTCTGGGATGGCCCATCACCTGGGAACCTTCACATGGTGCTTAACATAGCACCCTGTGGAAACTGGGAGGGAGGATGCAAGACCTTGCCTCTTGTGCGGCACTTGAAACATGGAGTTTAAAAGCTGTCTAAGTACTGAGGTATGTGTGGCTACAAATGTCACTAATAGCTTAGGCAAAGAGGCAGAAAAAATGAAGTTCCTGAAACAGTTGCTAGATTTAAATTGGAGGTAATGGGGATTGTGCAGGCTGCGTCTTCTTTAGATTCACCACGCAGCAAGAGGGGAGCAAGCACGGAAGACAGATTGGAGGGATGTTTGTGCCTTGCAAATTGCAGGGGTTCATTGAGTTGAAAGATGCCCTTAGTCTTGTAGGGCAGCAAAACTTGTTTGTTTAAAAACAGAACACAAACAGAGGCAGTGTTAAAAGCATTTCAGCTGTTAAAAGGGACAGAGACAACAAATTGCACAGGTAGACTGCTAAACTGCATGTTAAAGGCACAACTGCATGGGGAAGCTCGGGAATGGCTTTGGGCTGGCATTTCTGGAACATGTTGCTCAGATCTATTGTGCATCGTGGTCTGCACAAGACTTGGATGTTTGACTGCTACTTCATGCTTCCTTTCTGGGTCACCTGCAACTCCCTCATTCATGATACTTCAATCGTTAGCCTGCCTTGGGAAGCTCCGTGTTGCAGACAACAAAATACATGATGTGTTGTGCCTGGTACAGGATGGGGAAGGAAGGAGAGGTGTCTGTGCTGTGCTGTTACTAAACGGTGTCTCTCCCATGGCTCCCTGCGCTGGAAGTAGTCCCACCTTATAGCTTTCCACTTGAAAGGCTGTCCTGATGCATGAAAGGATATGTCTCCAATATATGACCCCTCATTCCTCCCTACCCATTCACATCATCTGCCACGTAACTCAGCCTTGGGGGACAGGGCACTGGAGGGCAGCAGAAAGTCTATACCTGAGCAATTATTAGATGTCAAAGCAGGGCTCTCACAGGGTGCTCTGCATTTTCGCAGCCTCACCCGTTTCACATTGTATGTAGGCTTTCAGAAAAGAGGGAAAAAATGTGATCCCTTCCTCCCCAACTCCCCACCCCGGTTTTGAAGGCAGGCTGAAAGCAACAGCATTTGGAGCACAGTGATGTCTGAGCCTGCAGCTTATTGCAATTTTCAGTGCATTGTCTCTCCATGTGAAGAGCTGAAAAGCTAAGCTGGGACAAACAGCCCCTAATTGCTGCTCCAGCTTCTCCTGCAAAAGCTCCACATTGGTCTATGAAGTGAGAAGCTGTATGGGGGACTGCCTCCAAGCATTGGCCGCAGACTGTTGTTCATTCCACATAGAGAAAATACCCAGTTGCCTAGGATCATTTTGGTGGCATGGTTTGTAGCACATGTGCACACTGTAGCTGCTTGACCTCCTTCAGGGCATCTGACTGTGTTGAGTTACGTGTAGTGCTCAGAGGGCTTTCCCTTGGTGGAACATAAAAGTTCACTTGCAGTCCATCAGCTTACGTAAAAGTTTGAACTATTTTTGTGCAAGTGCATTGCTGTACATTTTTAAACTAGCTAAACTTCATGCGCACTCCATTTGCCAGATCCACCACTTTGCTACATCCAGTGAGAGGGTATCAAAATCCCTCTGAAGCTTTTAGGGACTGCAGTGGTGCAGAGTGCTCTGTGAACACAGCCAAATTGCTTGTGCATCCAAATCTCAGGGTTAGCACAAACTGCTAATTTGGGCATGGCATAATTCCCGCTTTCTAAAAGTTACCAAAAATATGGAAAAAGTCTAATTCAGGAACTACTGCTCAGATTTAGAGTGTGTTGAAATAGACTAGGGTAGATCCTTATAGATTGCAGTCATTAAAACCCTCTTGATGTGAGTGTATTCAGTCTTATCTTTGCTATTATACAGAACTAAAGCTGTACATATCTCTGCCTTTTCTTGTTTATCCTCTACTCCACTTCATGCCATTGTCCGTTTCACTATGCTTTGATTCCTGGGTCTGTTTTGTCAGTTCCTCAAAGAGTCACCTCTGTGTCTTTTTCCTTGAAAACTCCTAAACCTGATTCAGTCTCCCTGAGCCCATCTGCCAGGCCTCTGGACATACTTACTTCATTAGGGCTGCTGGATGCTCAAAACATTTCCTCTTTCTTCTTTCCCTTCCCTAACCTCTGCTCTTAAAGTGCAACATTCGGACTACAGGAACCATCCTTCTATGTTGGGAAGGAGCTTCGCACATGCTTGTATTTTTTCTGTGCCTTAGGTCCCTCAGAAGAAAAATGGGAATGCCTGCATTGTCTAGGATTTTGGTTTTTAAAAATTTTTTTTGTTACACTGGAATTGTTACTAGAGATGCCTTCTTGTAAAAATGTTTTCCAAATGTCAAGTTTTGTATGAATTAATTTGTTTGTTGCTCCCTGCTGTGTCCCAGGACACTTTGAAAATGAGACTTTTTTCCAAGAGTTTTATCCTGCTGTGAATATTTATATACATCAAGTTGCAATAAAACCAAACAATTTTCTCATTAGCAATGCAGTCTGCAGAAGTCAAATAATTTCTCCTGTGGCCGTGTCAGGGACACTGTGCACTTGAAGTAGGGGGAGAGGAAAAAAGGTTTCAAACAAGAGGACTCAAGATTAACGTCATGCACTCTAATAGAAGTCTTGAAATTAGCCCTTTCATCATACCATATTTATTGTTTTAATTTACTTTGGTGGCATTTGGTATTGGTGCATGAAGTATGAATGTCCTTGCATGCTGCATGCATAGGCAGAAGGTAAAACGATTTAACAGAGCCCCTTCATATGAGGAGTACCTGAACCAGACCATGGCCCTGATGAGGTTAGGTGAAAGCAGCACTGAAGGGCTTCCAAGTGGGACTCCCTAAATGCTGAAGCATACCTGGTTTTAGAGAGGTGTGTGTTCAACAAGGGAGCTAACCTTGGGCTTCACTCCAGGAATCTTTGTAGCAGAGTTTAGAACATCCTTTTGGATATGCACCTTTATGCAAGAGGAAAGCCCCCGTATCTTCAGTGGCTCTAAGAAGGAGCTTGCAGTGGTCTTTGCTCCCCGTGTCTCCAGCTGGGTTGAGCAGAGCTCTGGTGTCAGTAAAACTCTAAGTCTGGGTTTCCTAACAGTAAAGTGCTTGTGGATGACAAGAGACACTGCTGCTAGACTGAAGGTCTGTGTGCTCCCAGCTCTGTTGAGGCTGTGGGGAAGTCAACAGCTTCCTCTGTTGGTGTTCTGCACCTGGCAAATACCTACCATCCTCCTGGGTTGGTGCTGCAGGGGATGCAGAGGTGGGGTGTGTCTGTGAGGGTAATTTTGGGGGAGGAGGAAGGGGAATGAAGGAAACAAGTCATGGCATTAATGGGGCAAGAAGGCAATAGTCACTAGTGGTCTGCAGCACTGATGAAGGTGGCACAGTAACTGAGCCAGCAAAACTATCATGATTAGCTTGGATGCTAGTCACCCATTAGTCGGTGCCTTTTCCCATCCCACTAATGCAGACCAGCAGTTCAGAGACAGCTGGAGATGCAGCATCTGCATGTGGGTGAAGAAAGTACATAGTTTTCCTGCAGGGGAGCATATGAGCTCCAAAGGGCAAATAGAGGCTGGTTGTGTATTTTCTTTTTAACTTTCAAAAAGGTTAAAGGGTGGCTGTTGGGCTGCTGATGCTTTTGCTTGGTTGCAGCTCTTGAGACCTGTGTTTGTTCCCACAGCAGGACGTCTGTTTCTGTCCTGTTAGTGTGTCCATTACCGCAGCATCAGATCTTTGCCATGAGCAAAGAACAGGGCTAATATCTGTTGCGTGTGGATCTTCCCTTGCTCTGTTCCCTGGTGGGGAAATCTCTGTGGTCGTTTATTAAATAGCTGATGCTCTATGTGCTGTTTCCTCTCCAGTGAACTCCAGCAGTGGAGATGGAGTTTATAAAAGAGATAGCGTCTTTTCCCCTGTTGCTTGTTTCACACTGTGCCCATTTGTAAGTATTTAGCATTGAGAGGCTCTACAGATGTGCCATTATTTCCTTTAGATGAAATCCCGCAGTCACACAAATGTCAAAACCTCACACTTGCTCCCTCTGTGTTGCAAGAGCCTTCCTGCTGCAGCAGCAATGATGTGCAGAGCAGTGGTATCTCATCTCCAGAACTGCCTCTCCTCAAAAGCTGGAGCGGATGGGCAACTCTATGGAGCAGAGCAGGCATTCCCCAAGAACATTTTCAGTTTAGTTTCCCTTTCAGTAAAAGGATATACGAGCAGCCCTGTGAAGCTCGCTTCTTTTTTTATTCATTTTACTCATTCACACAGGCACTGTGATAGCAGTCACTGAGTTAAACCCTCTGATTGATGAGTGTGCTCAACTTGCAGGGTGAATGCTGTCCATTTGGAGGCCAGTGCAAATACGGAGGAATAATACCAGGATTATTTTCAATGATCCAATTGGTCCTTTTTGCCTGGACCCTATGTCTGTGTCACATGTGTCACAGTTTGGGGAGTGTCCAGCACAGCTTAGAGCTACAATGCTGAGCACTGGCCAGGGAAAGGCATCTGCATGAGTGATGCACTATGACCTTTTCCATCTCAGATTTTGTTCCCTAGTGGGAACCCAAGTGAGATTAGGAACTGAAATAGGAGGTGAACAAGGGATGTGATAAAAAGAGGAAAAAAACTGTACGGAGGGGAGTTGGGGATGCAGAGAGGGGATGAGGTAGGGAAAGGCAGGCAGTTTAGCTAAGAAATGTTGTCACTGAGAGTGACAGGCCCCTGGTTTAGTATTTAGTGGTGAACAGAGGGTGCTGGAAGACTGGCTTTCTACATGTGGAAAGAGAAGGTACCTGGGCTCAGTGCTTGTCCATCCATTTATATTCAGAATAAGCTACTTGCTAGGTCTGCTTTTCCAGGCTCATGAAGGTATTCAGGAGCCTGGTCAGAGCGAGGAGTGGGTCTGGATCTGGTGCTGCAGGGTCAGTAATGGCAGAGCACCTTGATGGCTGTCTTGGACTCTCAGCTGCAGATAGTGTTTGGTCTTTTTCAATTTGGAGACTATTAGAAAAAAGTAGAAATCCCCCACACACCTCCTGCCCTGCATTTGATGATTCCTTGCTCTGTGTGCAAAAGCAGATTGGGTCTTGCAGGAGGGGAAGGCAGGTAACAGTATTCTTCAGATTAGACCCAGGAAATGGGAAGAGACCAGCTGAAGAGCTGGTTGGAAATGCAGGCTGTGGTAAGGATCTGCACCAGCGCGTGCATCTGCAGAAGAGAAATGGGGGGAACACCATGAGATCACTGCCCAGAAGGCGAAAGGAAAATCAGGGTGCACTGAGAGGAGAGCAAAAAGTGGAACAAGCAAACCTGCCATAGGGAAACCCCTAGTGCAGTTCTCAGGTCCCTGTTCATTGTAGAGAGGAGCAAAATGGAGGTTCTTCAGAGGGGAGCTGCAAAGATGAGAGGAGTTTGTGAAATAAGAGAAGAGCTCGAGCAGGCAGATGTGCTTAGTCAGGGGAGAAAGACAAGACAACCATGTTTACCCATACATAAAAGGCTGCTGCAAAGATAAAAGTTAGACCAATTATTTTCAGTCATGGGCAAAGGCTATTCAAAGAAAATGGATTTTGAGGGCTAGCAAGGAAAATCATTGAAATACTCCAGTGAAACCTGTAACCTGCCAAGTTTTAGTTCTCTTGAAGCAAAAGGAAAATATTTCAGTGGGCATGGGATCAGCAGTGCAACCAAGAATACAGCTGGCAACCAGGGGCAGTTGTGAAATAGCCAGTGGACCTACCTTTTAGATTAGAGAGCTTGCAAGGAAGAGCTGAAGTATGCCGCTGTGTGAAGGGATGCTTTCCTCACACAGATTCTGGCAAGCCCCACATCTCAGCCCCTGCCTTTCCAGGAGAAGGTATAGTTGCTACAGTTACAGAAGGGCTCTTTTAAAATGGGGAAGGAGAAGTCAGTTTTGCTTTTATTTTTGTGATTGGATAATAACTCATAGAGAATGTGGTGATATGTACTTTAGTCCAGTTTTATGAATGCAGTAGCTACACCTTGTCACTCTGTATGGATTTGTGGTATGCATGTCACCATGGTATGGTGCAGATGAGTCAATATGAAGTGCAGAAAGGGAGTCGTCTGCAGAATGTTTTCACCTGGCCTATACTTTCCCCAGAAATGCCAAAGCATGTAGGGGAATGGTAGTGGATTGGTGGTCTTGGGTTGCAGGACCGGACTCCAGGGTCCACCAGGGTGCTGTGTGTGCACCTCCTTCCTTCTCACACTCCGGTGAATGCAATAAAATAACAGTGCAAAACTTCTGAAGGCAAATTGACCTGAATTGCCAAACCAAGATGTAACACCTGACACCTCTGGATGCACTGGGTTGCCTCCAGCTGTGTGAATGCAAATGCTAGCCAGACAGAGAAAGTCAGCAGTAAGAGCAAGTTGTAAGTGGTAAATCTAAATGAAAGATCCAATTAATCCTCACCTATTTATCTTGGTAACTTCTGCTGAATGGTCTGTGACAAAAGTGCTGGAATATTAAACCAGGACTATGATGTAAAATGCATTTCCTATCTCTGATGGGTACAATTTCAAGCTAGATTCTGTCATTCTTGCTTATATGCAGTAATAACTTTTTGGCTTATGTAAATCCATTTGCTTGCTAAGGGACAGATTACTGTATAAAGGTCTGGCCAAATATTATGGAAAAATTATAGTCTGGTTTTGCTTATACCTAACTCTGGCCCCATCTCCATCTTTGGCATACATTGTAAATTATTTTTGAATATTGTGTTAGCCCTGCTAACATGTCAAAGTGGATACATAAGACCATTTTCATATGCTAGTTGTTTATTTGATCAAGTTTATTTGATCTGGTGCTTGAAATTTCTTGCCCGCGTGGCCTCTTGCAGTACTCTGCTGACAACTAATTCACTGAATCTGGCATGCAATAATTCTTTAGCACTAAGCTTCATGTTTTCATCTGGTCCAAGGTTATTTTCCCCCTTGCTTTCTGCCTCCCTTCTCTGGCAGCAGTTTTCACCCCAGCGGAAGGATGCTGCATGGAAGGCATGCCTCCTGCAGACACCCTGTGGGTACTTCTTTCTTAACGCTAGCTATAAACTGTGGCAGCTGGAGAGCATGTACACAACCCATTCAGCCACCCTTGTCAGCTGGCAGAGGGAAAGGAACAGAAACCTGCAACCTGCACCCACTGTAGTCATCCCACACTGACTGGACTGGTAATGTGAGCAGAGCCTGCTGCCCACTTTAGGATAGCTTACTGAATCTGGAGGAAACTTTATTGCATATAGAGAAGAAACAGGCACAGTAACTAGAAATTAAATGTATTCTCCCTACATCACAGGGTAAGCAGTGTTTATTTGTACATGTCTGTATAATCTAGTGTAGCAGTGTGCAGCAGCCTGACCTCTGGACTGATTTTGCAGTTGGGCTTACATCACCGGGGCCTGTTGTTAATTTCCACAGGAGAGCGTGAGGGGAGAATGAAGATGTGTTAGTCCTACAGAAAGCGTGCAGTCACAGTGAATAATGAGTGATGTCTCTGCAAGTAGCCCTGCAGTCCTTTATGAGGTAACGTGGTCTTTGACGTCAATGGGAAGTTTGCTTCCTCAAAAGCTGAACAGGGACTGCAGGATTTGGTTTCATGGGGTTTTATGAAGCACAACTGTCAGAGCCACTGAAAGAAATCAGGATGTATTTCACTGGCAGCCCTCCTGGTGCATCTATTCATGATGCTTTTTGCTGCCACCTTGGTTTACTGCATTGCTTCTCTGCTGTACATTTTTGTGTCCATGCTCTTCAGTCAGTTTTTCTTCACCTACTCCATTAAGGCCATGAAGTGGGGGAGTAGGCAGGTTTGTTCTTCACCAGCTTCACTCTGAGTCACTCTTGCAGGAAATACAGGTGGACATGAGCTTTTGGGAATTCAACGGTGTGCCAACCTGCTGCCTTCCTGTTCAATTTGGGTAGAAGAGCACTGTTCATAGCCTTTGCTTGCAGTACAACCCCTAAGCTGGTAACACCCCGTTGTGTGTTCATCCTACTCTGGAGGGTCAGTTGTATTGGTTTTTTTGTCTCCCTGTGGGGGACAAGATCATGAAAGCACAGGGGAAAACAAACCTCTCAAACAGAAAAGGCTGAGGGTTTAAGAGAAATGTGTGCTTTTGGACCGCAGGGCTTTTGGTGGAATTACAGGGTGTGATAATGCATGACTCTTTAAGCAAAAGCAGTGGGTGCAAGAGAACAGACAATCTTGCCCACCCATTTGGGAAGCCCTGCTAAGGACATACCATCCTGAACCCAACTTATTTTTCCTGCCTGATGCCTTCCAATTATATCCCACTTGATTTATTTGTTTAGTGATGAACTTCAATTCCAAATCAGGGTAAAGTACACATTCTCTTCAATAGATTGTATTAGGTATCTTTGTTTTGGGAGGCTGATTTTAGGGAAATCCTCCCTCTCCCCTCCCCATAGCCTTTCCTGTCAAGCTGGGAACTTCCTGTGATCCCAGCAAACAACTTTCACTCATTGTTATGGACAGACACCCGTATTTATAAAAACTGGGAAAAATTTCTGACTTTGTCCTAAAGCAACTGGCAGGGATGAGCAAAACATGAGTGTGCCTGTGTGTGCGTGAAGAGACGGGATGTGAGGACGAAGCCAGCAGCAGTCCTAAGACCAGTCTTAAATGTATGAAATGCATTTTCAGATTTGGGGATAAAGGCAGTTATTTGCAACATCTCAAGGGAGATTCATGGGAGACCGCTCTGTTTTGGGGCATGGAGCCCCGTGGGGAATGTGTTGCCTGAGGGAAGCCCTTGGCTAAGTTCACCTGAAGGTTGCAGTGGTCCTGGTGGGTGGAGGGAAGCAGGCACAGGAAGAGCAGTGGCCAACACCAGGCACTTTTCTTGCAGGGCCGTGTCTCCTGGGCAAGACCTACAAGAGAGGGAGCAATTCTTGTCACATTTCAAGAGGGGTATGAGTGAACTTCCCAGGTAGTGAGGAGCACATAGCTGTCTGGCTTTTTGGTACTTTTTGTGCTTTGATAGTGTCTGTGCAGACTTACAGATGCATTTAAGTCACCTTCCCCCACCCCCTCAAATTCCCTGTAGTGTAGTGGTAGGGAGGGGTTATGCTTTCTCTATTCATTCATTTCTCTTAATGAAAGAAGGGGATAAGGAACATTGGTTTGTTGCTACCTGGGGTCCCTTTCCCAGTGATTTGTCGTCATTTTTGTATGTGGTGGGTTGACCTTGGCTGGATGCCAGGTGCCCACCAAGCCACTCTATCACTCCCCTCCTCAGCAGGACAGGAGGGGAGAAAATAAGGTGGAACAAAACTTGTGGGTCAAGATAAAGGCAGTTTAATAAAGCAAAAGCAAAGGCTGCACACGGAATCAAAGGAAAATGAAAGATCTATTCTCTACTTCCCATCAGCAGGAGATGTCCAGCCACTTCCCGGGAAGCAGGGCTTCAGTATGCGTAGTGGTTGCTCCAGAAGACAAACATCATAATAACGAATGCCCCCTTTCTCTTAGCTTTTATTGCTGAGCAGATGTCATATGGTATGGAATATCCCTTTGGTCAGTTTGGGTCAGCTGTCCTGGCTATGTCCCCTCCCAAGATCTTGCCCACCCCCAGCCTACTGGTGAGGGGAGAATGTTGGAGAGACAGCCTTGATGCTGTGCAAGCACTACTCAGCAGTAGCCAAAACACTGGTGTGTTATCAACACCTTTCTAGATACCAATACAAAGCACAGCACTATGAGGGCTGCTACAGGGAAAATTAACTCCATCTCAGCCAGACTGAATACACTGTAATAGCATGCTCTTTGGTTTCACAGTTTCTGAACACTGTCATCATTATGGAGCACCACCAGAAACTTGTCTTTCTACACTGGAGCAACCTGAGTACTTGGGCTTGTAAATACCATCCATTTCACCAGTGTGACAGCTAGAAAGGTTATTTGTCCACAGACCCATGGGAAATAAGTGACAGGAGGAGAATAAATCTGCGCTGGTCTTTGAATTACTAAGTCACCATATAATCAATTAGATTTCTCCTAGGTGAGGCCCTTACCCTGTTTGTTTTGGTTTAGGCATATATAAAACCTTGTATCACATCAGTCATTTTCACTTGTGCTGCATAGTAGTTTTTAAGCCTGTAGACCTCAGTTTTTTTCAGACACGTGGGAAAAATCCAGCCACTTCTAGATTTGCAATGAAGTTAAGGGATGTAGAGATGAAGTGAAGATCATGTTTTGATGCTGAATGTAGTGCTTGGGAATAACTCTTCTGAGTCTGGCTACCCTGACTGAAATATTGCCCTGTGCAAGAGAACACAGGCTGGAGATAAGAGGGCAGGAATCCAGCCTGTAGTCACTGTGTGTGTGGGATGCTGGTGTCCACACTGCGTTAATGCCTGTGGACTGCGTTGGTATGAAAATCACTTGCCAGCTAACAAGCACACTGGAGCACAGAGTATGTGAAAGAAGGGGTGCTGCTCTGTGGTGGCATCCCTCTGGTGTCTTACTGTCCGAGTACTCCCTTGCCAATTAAAGCAATTACAATGGGAAGTGCCAGATTGTATGTACTGGTGCAAGAATATTAGGGAGGAAAATGCTCTGGGGAAGGGCTGGGTCACTGTGGAATATGTTTGCCAACAAGATTGCTCAGGTGGTACATGGGACTCGGGAGAGATGCCAGCCTCTGGCAATTCTGCTGTTTTTCTTTAAGTAGTACCTTTGTCTGAAACTGCTAAGGACCAAACCCAAGTTCTGCAAAGCTAGGTCACCAGTGTCAGAAGACTATGTGGGTGGTGTGGGTCCTTGCTAGAGTGCTAGTGTGCTGATGGGGGTTGTCCAGGAGGAGTGAGACTTGGAAGAGGTCAGGTGCAGACTGGTGACAACAGGTGTTGCTGGTGGAGGCAGTGTTGTGGTGTCCTATGAGAAGAAAAGATCACCTCCTTCCATTTTGGAAGTTTTCTTAATAGGACTACGTGGTGTGCTAGGTTTTTGGTGCCAGTATTCAGGGGAATTGGTACAGACATATACTGACTGGATAATAAACTAGTGCTCTAAAAAGCCTCGTTAGTTAAAGCAAGTCTGACCAGAGTTCAGCGCAGCTTGTGACACAGATTCGCTAGAGGGGTGTTTTCCCTTGCTTACTGGAGACTGTATTTGCCTATCTGGTAATCAAGCTGATCTTGGTTGGTTTAACAAAGAGTTTGAAGCAGTAAGCTCTCAGTTAGTTTCTAGTAGTGCAATTTTCATTCTTTGAACTTGCCACAAACTTGTCAGGTCCTGCTTCTGAGGAAAGCGAGGCTGCCTTGTGACATCCTGCTTCACTGGGCTAAAAACACTGGATGGGCGGTTTCTGTCTTCCTAGTGTTGTTGTAGCTGTAATGGTCTGAGGACACAAGGCAAGATTTTGGGCGTGAATACTAGGTTTTACTAAATTAGCCAGTATAATGGATAAAGCAAAGTACATAACTGGGTACCACACGAGCTTTCAGACACATGACTTTTCTTCAGGTCCACTCGAGATGTGGTATGTTTTCCAGGCTTGCTTGGTAACAACTAGAAACTGTTCCAGCTCTCTTTTGAAAATGTTTTTGTTTGTTTATTTGGCTTCTGTGCCTTTTTTGGGGGTTGGGTCTTTATGCTATTTTTTGTTCTGAGTTTATCTTTGCTAGAAGTCTTAGTCCTAGACAAGAGTGTAAGTTCATGCCAGGCAACAGCTACTCTATGTGAATGTATGCCCACAAGATATTAGTGACAGAAGTGTCACTAAGTGTCATGGACAGTCATTCTTCTCAGTGGCTGAATCATTTTTCAAACTATACTTTAAAACGTAGTATGTGATTGCTCTGCTTTCTTGAGCAGGCCTCTGCAATTTTATGTAGATGAGTTTTCTGCTTTACAGTGGGAGGCACTTGAGATGAAGTCTGATGGTTTTTACTTAGGTATTTGTATGCAACTCTGGCTTTTCATTTTGCAAAAAAACTCAGGTTATTTTTATACAGGAAAATGTATGTTGTTCATTTAAGTGACTGCAGCAATTCTGCCAGCTGAGGCATTAAGAATCCTTTAGCAATACTGAATGTTTTCCAGAGGACAACATAAAGTGACAACATTTACTTCAACTGCCAGAGCTGAAGTTGTGAAGTTGGCCATGTTTTTCACCTGAATTAGTGCATACTAACCCAACCACTGTCTTAGCCAGTGACTACATCTGGCCCTCTCTTTGCTTTAATATAATTTGTAGTAAGAAGCAAAAACAGATATGTAAGTCAGCAGGGAAGTTGTAAATTTTATAGCATAAGTGATAAAGGTGTAGCTTTTTTACTTTTTCCTAATGTGCTCTATGGATCTGTAAGCAACTGCACTGGGTAACAGAGAAAAATAAATGGTTGATGTGGGGATTTCAGTGTAGAAAGAGGTCACCAGTGGAGTCAGACAAGGGCCTGTGCTGTTAAACATATTTATAACTGTTATGGCAAAGGAAGTGAGTAGTGAGGAGAAAAGTTTGGTGATAATATTAACCTTATTTGGAGTTTTACAGGTAAGGACTGTATCAAAGAAGGATCTCATGAGACTGAGTGGAGAATAAACAGGCAGCTGAAATTCTGTATAGGCAAATGTAAAAGAACACACATGGGAAGGACAATCCTAGCTTTACACATAAAGGGCTCTGAGTTGACTGTTTCTGCAGAGGTGTGAGATCTTGGGGTTACAGTGGAGCTATGGAAATGTGAGCTCAATGCGCAGTAGCAGTAAGCAAACAAGCAAGGGCACAGAACAACATAGCACTGGGTAATACTAGGAAGGAAGGGAGCAGGAAACCAAATGAAGAACATCGTTACTTCACTGCAGAATTCCGTGGTGCTCCCCGGGTAGTACCTACCGTGCACAGTCCTGATTGGTGATAGAATAGCATACTTCGGTGGAAGGGACCTACAATGATCATCTAGTCCAACTGCTTCACCACTTCAGGGCTGGCCAAAAGTTAAAGCATGCTATTAAGGGCATTGTCCAAATGCCTCTTAAACACTGACAGGTATGAGGCATCAACCACCTCTCTAGGAAGCCTGTTCCGGTGTTTGACCACCCTCTTGGTAAAGAAGTGTTTCCTAATGTAAAGTCTGAACCTCCCCTGGCGCAGCTTTGAGCCATTCCCAGGCATCCTGTCACTGGATACTAGGGAGAAGAGACCAGCACCTCCCTCTCCACTTCCTCCCCTCAGGAAGCTGTAGAGAGCAATGAGGTCGCCCCTCAGCCTCCTTTTCTCCAAACTAGACAAACCCCATGTCCTTAACTGCTCCTCACAGGACATGCCTTCCAGCTCTTTCACCAGCTCTGTTGCTTTCCTCTGGACATATTCAAGTGCCTTTAACATCCTTCTTAAATTGTGGGGTCCAGAACCACACATTGTATTCAAGGTGAGGCCACAGCAACGCTAAATACAGTGGGATAATCACCTTTTTGGACCGGCTGGTTATGCTGTGTTTGATGCACCCCAGGATGCGTTTTGCCCTCTTGGCTGCCAGGGCACGCTGCTGACTCATATTGAGCCTGCTGTCAACCAGCACCTCCAGATCCCTTTCTGCCGGGCTGCTCTCCAGCCACTCTTCTCCCAGTTTATACCTGTGTCCAGCATTACTCTGTCCCAGGTGCAGAATCCAGCATTTATTTTTGTAAAATTTCATGCCATTGATGATTACCCAAATCTTACAGGGGTTACGGTCAAAGACGAAAAGGTACAGAAGGTGGTGGTATGGATGAAATAAGGAATAGCTTCTACTATCTTGGCTTCTTCAGAGTTGAAAACGTGGAAAGTACACAAAGGTCTTTGAAACAATAAAAGGCAGGCAGGAAAGAGAAGAGGAAACTCATTCTTTCTTCTGGTCCAAAGACTAGAGGGCTTGCATTGACACTAACTAGTAGTGGCTCAGATCAAACAGGAAAATATATCTCTCCAAGGAGCTCACACCCATGGAAGTCTTTGTCACAGGGTGTTGTGCATACTGTAATTTTTATACAGTCTCATAAAACAGCTGGGTAAAGTCATGGGAGAAAGTTCCGCTGAAGACTATGCAACAGCTCACCATCTCTGGCTTGGGAAGCTACTAGGAGAATATCACATCATGCTTGCTGTCTTCATATGCTTGTGGTCACAGCTTGTGGCAGGGTACTCGAGACCTCTGTTATGGTCCACATGTTTATTCTTCAGTTAGAAATAATGTTTGTACTGAATGTACAAATGAGTGGTTGCATTGTTTTTTCCCTTTTCCCTGACTGAGAAAATGTTCTTTTCTGGCTGCTTTAGCATCTCCAGATACAACCAAGTGGGATGGTATTGGTCTTCTTGGAACTCCATTGGCAGCCTGAGAGGGAAGTCTTGCGCCTTCGTGCTCTGTACCGCTCCAGCTGGTTCTGTCCCTTGTGGACCTCTCAGGCTAGCTTTTGTGAGGATCTGATGCAAGATAAGAATCAAAAGCTCTAGGAAGAATCCAAGTAAAGAGGTGTCTCATATTTGCAGTTCATCCAGTTCAGTGAAAACCAAATCATTTCATGCAGTCATGTGCTGGTGTTCTGGGACTGTGCTGTGCATTGGGATGGAAACAGATTTCAGATTCCTTGCTCCAGTGCAACCAACTTCTGTTCTCTGTCTCACACTGCTCGTCTTAGGATGGAAATGGGAGGTTTTACTGCCTAAAACCTAAAATGTAGACTCAGAGGAACACAACACTGAAAGGTACTGAAAGTGCCTCCAACCCATCGGTGGGACACTGGTGAATACCTAGGAGAAAAGTAAATATACAGTAAGCTTTCTTAGCATAGTCCCAAGCTCCCAGCGCAGAGTCTTCCTGAGCCTGGGGAATCCCTGAAGTTAGAAGCTGGATTTTATTCCATGGATTTACCTGATTTGCCTAGAAGACATGCCTTCTTGCTAGTCCAAACTGGTGTCACGCTTTGAGTTTGTCCCTGTCACAGGCAGGCTGAGAGCAAGACTGGGGCACCGCTCAGCTCCACGGCATTTGCTAACATCTCTGCCTATGTTTATTTGTTAGCACGTGTGTTCCTGTCTGTCTGTCCCTCCACGCCTGCAAGGAGCGCTGCCTCCTCCACTGTTACTTGGCGGTGGGGCAATGAAGCATCCTTGAGCTTCCCATCCCAGAGCACCCCTGGGGGGAAGGAGTGTGCCCTTGCTTTGAACCATATTAGCATGGGCACCCTGGCGGGACTCACCTTCTTGATGTGCTTGTGAATGTGCTGAATAGCATCAGGCATGTGGCCCAGGTAATAATGAAATGTCATGCATGCATACCTGTGCTGAAAAACTGAGTTAAAAATCTTAACGGTGGAGAGACAAAAACAAACAGTCACCCGCCCCAACACTCAGAAGAAAACAGTAAAAGAAGATGGTGTTCTGTGAAACAGGATCCAGTGAGGATTGTCCATGGATGAACAGCAAGAATTATCTGCCAAGTGGCACTCAGATTTTGCTCAGAAGGTCACTGTATCACAGGAGATCAGACTAAGGCCACTGCACTGGAAAAGGTCTGAAACTGTTTCCAGAGAAGGCTAAGCATTTTTCCTGCTGACTCCTTACACAATACTGCAAGAATAGCTAGCGCTGCTTGAGCCTACTGCAAACTGCCTATTTTCTGTTCATTAATAAATTTTCCCCTGTATTGCAAGGATAAATTTCATGCAAAGGTCCACATTGTGTCATCTTTCTCATATTGACAGTTCTGCTATGCCACTATTGAACTAGCCCTAACAGAATTATTTTCTTCCAAATCCTTCTTCCTTAAAAAGATTCTGAAAAAGCTTTGGAAATGATGTGGACATAGTTGCCTATAAATATGAAAATCTGAAAGGTTTCTAACACCTAATTTTTCTCAACAGAAACTATAACATTTTTTTCAGAGTGGGTATGCATATGTTACAATGATGACGACTCTGTTAATAAATTATTCCATTTGAGAACAAAAGAAACAAGGGCAAAAATCAGAAGTCTGTGATTTTAAGAAGAGGGCAAATAACAAATGCATTGCAGATTTTCTTTTAACTTTCCTGTCTGATGCGTTCTCTTGAAGCATAAAAACATTTTAAGAACAGTATGTGGGGAAATTTTGAATCTGAGCTCTGCAAAGAGGAAAAAGAAGGCTGTCAGGTACTTCAAAGAAATGGGCATAGTATTAAAAATGCCATTATATATACTGAAATAGGTGTATCCAAACACCACCCCTAAATTATTGGAATCAAATCACAAAATCTTTAGTGTATAAAAACAAAGGTGAAATATAATTTTATTTCTGGTGAGAAAGCAAAAAAATCAATAACCTTCAAATCATTTCTTACATGAATGGAAGTAATCACATGAAACAAAACATTATCGTTTATCCTTGAGTCATGAAGTGGAAATAAAAGACAACTGAAAGATTTGAGCCAATCTCTGCCTCAGGACACATCACCAGAACTTCACTGAAGTTACATCTGTAACTGTGGGCTGAATTAGACCCCAAGTACAAGGCTTAAGCAGTATAATTTCTATTGATGTATACTGTAGCTTTGTATTAATAGTAACTGTATCCTGTGTAATTCTTCTCTATTACATGTGTACAATTGCTCTCCCTCAGTTCCAAAATAGAGTAGAGCAAATCTGGCAAAAGTGGATGTGGTTGATGGAATCAGTCTCTTTCACCTCCATCACTGCTTCCACCTCTGTGTTCTCTGACACCTAAATAAAAGATTATTTTATTCATAAAGTTGGTTATTGAAAATCACAATATGAAAAATATTGTATTTATGGAGGGGAATGCTCTCCAGAATCTTCAGAAAAGGTTTTTATTATGCATGCATTGTTATCATTATTATTCAAAGCATTATTATTTTATCATTCACATATTAGTGTACTGAATAGTTAAAACATCTGATGGATGATTTATGAGTGTAAGAGGAGGACCTCCCTGTTTATTAAGAAGGTCACACAAGCAGACAGAATCATATAAATCTTAAATGACCATTCAGGAGGAACAAAAATTTATATTTGTTTTGTCATTTTAATGAACAAGGCCTAGGTTCAGATTAACCAGGGCTGCAGATACTATTGGCAGACTGTGATTTTTAGTAAATGTTTATGGCAGTGACACTGCTAAAATTCACAACTTTTTAATTTTCTTGCCAAGCAACAGAAAGAAAGAGGAGCACCACTGTGCAGGATGAACCTGTGCTCCTTCAAGCAGGTCTGGTCATGGCAGACAGGCAAATGCTGTAGGTTTCAGTGCTCCCTCCTTAGTCAAACTTTGTTACCATTGCAGTTCATGGGAGAACCGAGCTACATGGCAGCGCAGTCTGGTCAACGCAGGGCTGGTCAATGCATTGCGCCTTGGTTTTTAACTGTGGATGAACTGCTCTTAGAAGTGAACACCTGGGAATAAAGTTTGAGACCCATTGCCCAGTACTACATTAATGTTTCAGATGATCAAGGGGATGTTACGTGGGAAGGGTTGGCAGGCAGCATAGTCTGTGTGGTTACAAATAGTATCAGACCTGTGCCTCCACAGATCCACAGAAAGACTCAGGAGGTACTGAGTCCTGGACCCACAAAGCAGTGGACTCATGGTTGTAGCCCAGGGAAAACAGTGTGGGGATCATCTCTTGAACTATTTCTTCTCTCAGACAGCTGGTTGGAGAGAGGGGTGTTAGTGTGGCATCATCTAAGTGAGCACCGGGGCTGCCTGGTCACCTGGAAGATGGCCTTTGCAAGGGCAGCAGACAGTCTCCAGAACCGGCTGGCTCTTTGAGGCTCCATGGTAAAAGCACTGCCAAGTAGCATATAGTTTCAAATACTGGTTGTCTCATGTCAGAGCTTTTGCACAGAATTCTGCACAAAGGTGATGCTCAGTGAAGTAAGTGGGAGCACCCTAATACTTTGTTTGGCCAGGACTGCCTTAGTATGCAGAGCTACTCCACATGTTCCTTACCTTGGTGGAGCCAGAGGAAGACTTCAGTAGGACTCTTAAGTGATTAATCCTGAAGGTCAAAAGCTTTCCATTAATACCTTTCTCATCAAAGCCTGTTCCTTCATCTAGGAGAAGTTTTCCAGAAATGCATATGGGCAGGTGCAGACAGATGAGTCCCAGTCTGGGTGGATGGACTGGTAGGGTACCCAGGAGCCGTGCTCTCTAGGACATGCTTTAGTTTGCCATTTTGAATGCATTAGAAACTGTATGTGGGTAGTAATGCCTCCTTAAATTTTTATCCAGAAATGTATTTGCACTGCTTCAGTCTAATGTGAGTTCCCCTGACAGTCTGAGAGACCATTTATACGTCTAATATGAACCCCTAAACAGTGTGAAAGATTTGCTTTGCTTTGCTTTGTATCCTCTGTTAGAGAGACTAACGTACAAGCTGTAAATGGAATTGAAGATACATTTGGAGCAGCAGACTGTTCTGATTTATTTTCAAAAACTGCAATTATTTGCCTAAATCCAGCAGTTTCACCCCCTTCTGAATTTTTTGACTTTGTAACCTTTGAAACGACTTTTATTAGAGCTACAAAGTCATAGAATAGTTTAGGTTGGAAGGGATCTCCAGAGATCTTCTAGTCCAACACCCTGCTCAAAGTAGGTCTAATTGGATCAGATTGCTCAGGGCCACACCCAGTTAAGTCTCGACCACCTCCAAGGATGAAGATCTGACAACATCTCTGGGCAACCTGCGTCAGTATTTAACCACCTTCATGGCAAAAATATTTCCTACTACCTGATCAGAATTTCCCATGTTCTAACTTGTCTCCATTGCTTCTTGTCTTGTTGCTGTGCACGTCTGGGAAGGGTCTGGCTTTATCCTCTCTGTATTCTCTGATCAGGTAGTTGTAGTGAACAAAAAGGTGTCCCCTTTCCCTTCTCTTCTCCAAGATGAACTGTTCCTGCTTCCAGAGCCTCTCCTTGTACACCATGTGCTCTGACTCCTGACCATCCTGGTGGCCTCCAGTCGACTTGCTCCAGTCTGTCAATGTCCTTTTTGTACTGGGGAGACCAGAACTGGACACAGTGCTCCAGATGCAGTATTGCAATGCCAAATAGAGGGGAAGGATCACTCTGCTGGACCTGCCAGCTACACATGTGTATTGGGTTTGTGTGGTAAGGTTTTGGTAGTGGGGGGGGACTATAGGGGTGGCTTCTGTGAGAAGCTACTAGAAGCTTCCCCTGTGTCTGATAGAGCCAATGCCACCTGCCTCCAAGATGGACCCATTGCTGGCCAAGGCTGAGCCCATCAGTGATGGTGGTAGCGCCTCTGGGATAACATATTTAAGAAGGGGAAAAAGTCATTGCATGGCAGTAATTGCAGCCGGCGAGAGGAGTGAGAATATGTGAGAGAAACAACTCTGCAGACACCAAGGTCAGTGAAGAAGGAGGGGGAGGAGGTGCTCCAGGCACCAGAGCAGAGATTCCCCTGCAGCCCATGGTGAAGACCATGGTGAGGCAGGCTGTCCCCCTGCAGCCCATGGAGGACACCATGCTGGAGCAGGTGGGTGCCCAGGAAGCCCACACTGGAGCAGGCTCCTGGCAGGATGTGTGGACCCGTGGAGAGAGAGGAGCCCACACTGGATCAGGTTTGCTGGTAGGACTTGTGACCCTGTCGGGGACCCATGCTGTAGCAGTCTGTTCCTGAAGGACTGCACCCCGTGGAAAGGACCCACGCTGGAGCAGTTCATGAAGAACTGCAGCCCGTGGGAAAGACTCACATTGGAGAAGTTTGTGGAGGACTGTCTCCCGTGAGAGGGACTCCATGCTGGAGCCGGGGAAGAGTGTGAGAAGTCCTTCTCTTGAGGAAGAGGCAGAGACAACTTGTGGTGAACTGACTGAAACCCTCATTCCCCATCCCCCTGTGCCACTGGAGGGGAGGAGGTACAGAATTCAGAAGTAAAGTTGAGCCTGGAAAGAAGGGGTGGGAGGAAGGTGTTTTTAAGATTTGGTTTTATTTCTCATTATCCTACTCTGATTTGACTGGTAATAAATTAAATTATTTTTTTTCCCCCAAGTTGAGTCTGTTTTGCCTGTGACGGTAATTGTGGAGTGATCTCTGTGTCCTTATCTCGACCCATGAGCCTTTCGTTATATTTTCTCTCCGCTGTCCAGCTTAGGAGGGGAGTGACAGAGTGGCTTTGGTGGGCACCTGGTGTCCAGCCAGGGTCAACCCACCACAACATGTACCAATACAACCCTGGATGCAGTTGGCCCTCTTTGGTCCAAGGACACACTGCTGATTCACATTTGACTTGCTGTCCACAAGGACCCTGAGATCTTTTTCTGCAGAACTGCTTCTCTGATAGTCAGCCCCAGCCTGTATTGTTGCATGGGGTTATTCCATCCCAGAAGCAAGACTGAATTTTCTCCTGTTGGACTTCACCAGGTTCCTGTAGCCCATTTCTCCAGGTCCCTCTGAAAAGTAGCCTTTCCTTCCAGTGAATTGACCACTCCTCTCAATTTGGTGTCATCCACAATCTGCTGAGAAAAGACACCGTCTCATCATCCTGGTCATTGATGAAGACATTAAACAGTCTTTGTGCCAGTCTTGATCCCTGAGGGATGTCACTGGTTACAGGTCACCAGCTGTCCAGCCAGTTTCTACCCACTGCATTGTCCACTTACTTACCCAGTCCATATCTCACCAGTTTGGTGGCAAGTAGACTATGGGAGACTGTGTCAAAGGCAGTGTAAAGTCATGGTATACAGCATCCACTGCCTTGTCCATGGCACTGGTCTCCTCACTATGGAAAATGATGAGGAGAAGCAACCTTGAGTGAAGTTCCTCTGAAGAATTGTATAGCAAAAGCTAATCTTCCAGGGACAGTGACAGCTGCGTGGGACTCCAGGGGACTGGTAGTCTCACTTAGAAACAGACAGGCTCCCTGTTGAGGGTGTGTTGTGTGTATTGGTGGCATAGCCCACGTCTTCCAAGCACCAGCGGCAGAAGGATCCCTCCTAAAATAGCCATTATCTATTCTTCCAGACAACGTTTTCTCCCCCATGTTTTGGAGACGAGTGCTGTCTCTTCAGTGTGCTTACCGGGTGCCATACGGTTATTGGAGGCTGACCACTGTCTGCTTTACTTTTGGCAGTTAGTTTTTCTTCTGCAACTTCATGTGCCAAAGAAACTTGTAGATCCAGCCTCAAGAGGAACTTTTCATCTTCTGTCTGAGCATGCTAACCAAGGAAAGCTGATGCTTCAGCTTTTCTTGTCCAGTCTCCTGAAGGCCTCATACATGTCCCAGTTATCACCTGCAAGTGTCATGCCAGGCAGGCTAAGGACAGGTTGTGTTATAATGAGGCAGAAGGAGGGGCACATCACACACAAATGTTTCAAAAACTGCTGTCTAACTGGAAGCTGTTGTAATTTCAGTTATGTGAAGGACTTATAGCTCTGTGGATTGTAGTCACAAGTCCTGAAAGGCAGAATTGTTTTTCTTTAGCTGCTGACTTTTAAGCACGTAAGTCCATCTGGGGTCTGTCTAACTTGGTAGTTTGGCTCCAACAGGCATCAGGAATAGGTGCTTAGAGAAATAATATCTGGTGACTGTGCATTGGCATGCACACAGACCCTTGAACAACGCTGCACTGTTGGAGCTTTCTCGTTGTCTGGAGCTTGGCAGCTCCATGACACAGCACTTGCATTTGCATCATTTTGCTTAATTATTTGGGTGAACTGTGGACTTTTCCAGTCACATCTCTTGAACTCGCTCAAGACAGTACCCGAAAGTGGTCCTGACACCTTCATTAGCTTGCAATTGATAAAAAGCCCACAACATACCCTCTCTCTCAGAAAAGTCATGAGACTTTTTGGTATGTCTGTTGTTAGTGTCACTGAGAAGGCAGAAGGTTTGTTTAAACAGCTGTGGTTGAAGAAGTCACAGTTTGTGGACACAGTGGCTTGGCAGACGCATGTGAAGTGATTTACCAGAGGACATTGGTGCTTTGGGGAGCAGGGCTCATGGTGGCTCAGAAGATCTCCTGGAAGATCATGAGAATCACCTGGGCCAGAAAGTATGATAATTTAAACGAAATAATTTGGTTGGTTAGGTAAATAGTGACTAACTGAGTGGGGCCTTCATAACTGCATTGTCAGCTGCAAAGTGGAGCATTTACTGGAGGCATAAGCAGATAAAATGTGAGATCTCAGTATATTAAGAAATCTTATGATATCAGTGAAAAAGGGGAGTTTATGAGAGAAGTTTCGAGAAAGAAATTAAATATATTCGTTAAAGTTGATCAACAGTTTGTAGACAGGAAGACAAAGTTTACATGGAAGAGTTCTCTGGAGAAAAGAGATCTGTAAGCAGTTCTGCATTGGGAATTCATGTGAGCTTCTCAAGGCTAATACTTTGAAGAACAGTCTATGCAAAATATTAAAGAAGAGAACAGTTCTTCTCAGGGATACTGAGGGCAGCAGTCAGGTTTTACCTGCACACCAAAGCTCACTTCTCTCTTTGATGTTTTACAGAGGGTTCTGGCCGACCTTTCTCTGCCTTTGCAGTTCTTGCGTTACCTAACTACAGCTTGGGCTGCGAAGTCTGGCAGTGTAGGGATGTTCTACAATCCTGCCTTCTGAGTGCTCACAGAAAGGATTAAGGACTATATTGCTGCTGGTGTCAGTGTGGAGGAAAAGATGATATAGGTGTAAAATTCCTTTTTCACCAAGAAAAAAAAAAATTAAGGAGAAATGGGATTCTGCTGTTTTATTAGGCACTTGCTCAAACCTTATAAAGAACATTTGTAAGGCATGTAAGTACATTTCTGAAAACAAATGAAGTTCTGATGCCAGTTAGGTGTTGAAATGAATACCATTAATGCAGAACTCTATAGCCAAAGTTTTCAAATTTTAAAAATCTCTGTTTTGCACACTTACTGGCCAAATAGCTGTTACACAGGCTGTCTGTCTGCAGTGTGCTCTATCTACAAGATCACAGCCACTTGAAATGAACCTCAGAAGATCATTATTGTTACCTAAACTGCAGAAGAGGGGAGTTTTAAGGGGCCTAATAAAATATGCAAAGTTATTAAACATGACCAAGCTAAATTATTCCATTCGAGAAGAGTGCACATATTTTAGGAAATGATTTGACAATGGAGAAACTCAGAGGTGTGATCTTACTAGGCAGTGTTGCATTTTGTGTGATAGCATGATATGCCTTGACAAATGAGGTGTGCTGAGTTTGCTAAACAGAAAGTTTGAAATACTTTCCTGGCTTTCTTAATGTCCTCAGCTGATCAGCCCAAAAGAGCCACTAGTCTACATGCATGGATAAGAGCTCATTCTGCTCTGCTTTTCTCCTTGTGATGTCATTTAAATCAGTGCAAAAGGATGTAAAGAAGATTTACCTTTCCTATTTGTTTTGTACTTGTTGTAAGTAATCACCTGCATGGTATGGAAAGGAGCTTGGTCTTTTGTGATGGAGTTCCAATCAGATTTCTCTATAATTGTTTAGTGCCATTTCCTGTCATATTATTTGGACTGACACGGGGCTGGTAGTTCAATGTCACCTTAATAGCAATGAATATCGGTACATAATGTTTTATGTAAGTGATTTAGGCATTGCTCTTCTGTCATCTTTCTGCAATATTATTTTGTGTTCTCCTAGAGGAGACAAATATTCTAGCTTTTGTTTTTATCTATAGACTAAAATAAATAACTAGAATTATTCAGAAAGAAATAAATTATTAATGCCCGATGTATTGTCCCACTTTTATTTGACTTGAGGATATGTTTACATTTTTCATACCTCTAGATGAATTGATGGATTTTTCTCATTTTTTTAGTTGCTGTTTTCTATGAGGAAAAATTACAGTGTTGAGAACTAGAGACTATTATAAAGTGTAGCTGCTGTAGTCAAGAAATGTGTGTTTTCTCTGGGATGAAATGAAATGTCTCCCTTATTCCCTGTAGAGGAGGGAGTGAACATAAGCAAACTGTAAGCAATTTTTACTCCTGGGTACTGTATGGAGGCTATATCAAATTGGCTCTGGAGCTGCATTCTACTTGTCTAATAGGTTATGGGCTTTTTTTCTTTTATGGGTTTTTGTTTTAATACATTTCTGATGAAAAAGGGACATAAAACACTCCTCTGAAGAAATGTTTTCTTGAAGAACTACCTCTTTTACCAGATCTGAAAGCTCAGGTTCTTATGCAGATTTATATTGTCATAAAAGAACTGTTCTTCTGTACCAAATGTTACTACTATAGATGCAATCTACAAATGGACCTTTACAAGGTAATGATTTATATTTACCAAAAATGTCTTTGATATAAAATATAGTTCAGAACAGAAGAGATAAGAACTTTTTGAGTGATCTTTGCAAAGTTCATTTCTGGAATACAATTCAGCATATCCAATGTATATAGTTCAATGGTCTATGAGCTCATCCCACTGCCACTGTGTTTGGTGTTGGAAAAAGGACAATGATCTTTCTTTTGCTTTGAGAATCAAGTAATCTGACTAACAATTGGCATCTGAGAGCTGGAGCAACAATGGAGAGAGATTGTGTATGGTGGCTTTTCATGAAATATCCAGCTACTTTAAGCACAGTAGTACGAGGAGGAGGCACAAAGGTCAGTTTTAATCTCTACTTCCTGAAAGCACTGGAATTTTGAATCTGAACCACAAAAGTAATGAAAAAGAAAAAAATTTGCTGTATTTACTGATTGATAGGTTGTTCCCCATTTCTTTTTTTTCACTGTGACTAATTTTATGTGTGAGATTTCACTTCAAATAAACTTTTCCATACTATGCCCATAAAATACCCTTATCCTCCCTAGAAAGTGACTTTAAGAAAAGCTAAGCTAGCAGAAAACTTCTGCAGGATAATCATGTGCTTTGGAAACACATGTAGCTCTGCCTATTTGCAAAGCTAAGGAAGTGGTCCTTAGTGATTTAGGTTAATTTTATTACCCCGTGATTCCTTCAAATATATTTCTGTGTGTCTTCTATTTTTCTCAGACAATTCTAGCATGAATTGTGTCTCTAATCTGTACAAGCTGAACAAGAGTACTTTTAACTAAATTACTTAAAATTCAGTGCATCAGTGTGAATCTTCACAACTCGGGATCTGAATGGTCTCTCCCTGAAAAATGTCTTGTCATTTCAGCATCCAGCTATTTTTCTGAAATGGCTGGATTTGGTCCCTATATTTAACATCATTCTGTTATATACTAGCAATTTTGAGTTTACTTCAAAATCCCCTGTGTCAGTTACTTGGCAGTCTTACTGAGACCACTGTCTCAATTTTTTTTAAAGTGCTAATTCTTAGGTAGTTCTTTTGGACACACTAACTCATGCTTCGGTATTTTATGCACACATTGACATATGGTTAAAGATTTTGAAAACAAGCTTTTCATGGCTAAAAAGGATTTATCTATAATTTCTTTGTATTTCGGATCCTCAAGCTATGAACTTGCATTTTAGGAAGAAATTTTTTATGATGAAGGTGGTGAAACACTGGAACAGGTTGCCCAGAGAGGTGGTAGATGCCCCATCCCTGGAAACATTCCAGGTCAGGTTGGACGGGGCTCTGAGCAACCTGATCTAGTTGAAGACATCCCTGCTTATTGCAGGGGGGTTGGACTAGATGACCTTTAAAGGTCCCTTCCAACCCAAACGATTCTACGATTCTATGATCAGTGGCACAAAGTCCAGCTAAAAGCCAGTCACCACAGCAGTACCCCAGCGTGGATACTGGGGCCAATGATGTTCTACCTCTCCATTAATGCCTTGGATGAGGGACAGAGGGCATCATCATCAAGCTGCAGACTATCCAGAACGGGGAGGAGTGCTGTGCTCCATTCAGAGGGAGCCTAACTCTATGCAGCCCTGAGAAACCTGCTTTAGTTGACCCTGCTTTGAGGATGGGGTTTGGACTAGGTGGTCTGCAGAGGTGCCTCCCAGCTGCAGCTATGCAGTGGTGCTGATTTTCTGTAAGAGCTTGCTATATTTTTTAACAAGTTTCAACAGATACTTGCTTTTTACTAATGCTGAACTACTTGGCAGACCTCTCGTGTTTGTGTGTCTGTGCACTGGAGGGTTCACTGGCTGTCTCAAGTTCACAGTGATGGGTATGTGGCAGCTCAGGCTGAGTGTGAGAGGGGGTGTGTAGGAGAAATTTACATTGTCATGGCTCTTTTTTCTGTTTACTAGTATATATCAAGCTGTTGTCCTCTTGTTAGTATTGACAATTAATAACTTTTACTGTATTTATTTCATACAATATTGCTCTTGTGAACCTCCACACATTCTGCCTTACACACTTTCTTCCTTTCTACTACAAATTTTTCTTATTTGGAGTCCCAGCAGCTAAAAAGCATTAGAGCTGCCACAGACTTCAAAGACTGGAGGATAACATGTCTTCCTTGGTGTAACAGACCATGGGTCCTTGCAGAAATGGACACATTGTGCATTGTGTCCACTGAAATGGACAATGTGTTTCCATTGCAGAAACGACTTTTTTTTCTGGAGACCTCATTTGCCATGTAAGTCATAAAGCAGTGGTCCAGGACACCCACATGAAATGGCCTGTTTGCTTTAGGGGTGTGTCTCTGACTTCCTGGATCCCTGCTACTTTATGTCCAGGTGATTGTAGGGTTAATTTAGGCTGATCCTTTTCAGATGGATTGTCAGACCATGCTTATCATGCATTTGTGAAGTTATCATCTAATGCGATTAAAAAAACCCCAAAAAGTGGTAAAGTGAATGACGAGTCATTCAGTGGTTTAGCACAGTCAGGTGATCAGCTGACTTCTTAAAAAAATCTAAATGACACTAAGTGTAAGCTCAGTCTCGCTCCTTACTACAGAGGGGGGAAGCCACATGTAAGAGGGTGATTTTGGCTGCCCCACATATGGAAAAAAGTTATCTTTCCTTTCTGCCTTATTTGCCATCATAGAATCTGCATTACAAAGGAGATTGAGAGACGCGGGTACTCTGTGGCGCATGGGCTGTCTTCTCCTGCCTGGATTATTCAGTGTTTAACAAGGATCAAGCTTATATTGTATTTTCCTCCTTAGTGAAGTACCAATAGGATCTCTCTCTTCTGTTTGTCTGATATTTCTGAAACTTCTCAAAAATTGTAATTTTTGCCATCTTTTGCCTACTGTCAAGTGTTGTTGAAATTGGTTGAGGGCAGAATTTTTTTCAGGTGCAGAAGAAGGAGGATGTCAGCAGACAAGGAAAATATGATCATGTATGCTGGATTTTAAGATGTCATTAGAAATGCAGCTGGGTTTAAAAACACAAAAAGTTCATTACATTTGCTAGTCTCTCAGGATCTGACAGTCTTTTAAGAGTCACTTTGGACATCAATTTCATTATAAGGAAATGGGGCAAGTATCTTTTATTCAATAAATGTAAGGGGTTTTTTATGTTTTGGGTTTATTTTGAGTTGGTTTTTTTGATTTTTTTGTTAGTGAAAAAAAGAATAGATGATTGCTCTGAGTTTAGCCTTGGCAAATCACAAAGCTACTTTACTTACGAAAAACCCAGCTGTCCCCAAAACACATGTTCTGCACTGTCAACTGGCAACATCAACACTTTCCCATGGTTTAAAGGCCAGGTTGAATATCTTGGCAGTGAGATACCAGAACTGCATTTTGCAGAATGTCATGATAATTAACAACTTTTCTTCTACCAACTAAAAGAATTTTTTACTGAACTTGCATTCTCTAGAAATAAATATGCTTATTAGGAAGCAGGAGATTTTCAGTGATACAAAAGTTATTAAGGGCAGTAAATTAAAGCTCTTAAATGAAAAACTTACCACAATGAGAATATGTAACTTGATACTAGAAAATGGAATTTATCTGGGAGACATTTGGGTTTGCAAATCTAAGGCATTCTCTTTCTATAGGTAATAGGAGTTTGCAGACAATTGATGCAACATCTTGATTTATTGATGTTTAATACTAGCAGTATGTGAGATGTGTCCCAGAAGTAGTGGTAGGAAGTGTGAAAGATTATTGTTTGTTAGCTTTTTGCAGGGCACTTGTTCCTAACTAAGTATTTTCATCTGTGATGTAATACTTGCTCTCCGTTCACTTTCTTGCTGGATGGCACAGCCTTTGCAGAAGCCAAATCTGAAGCATACAATTCTAAGAGCCCACAGAATGCATCTGTGTCCGTTTAGGTGTTGGCAAAACCAGATAGACCGAGCAATAGATCAAGCCTTCCTGGAGCTACTGAGCAGTCATGCAGAAGCTCTTTTCTCATGGGTATAAGACCAATAATCTGCAGGACATTTTCTCCTTGCTGTCTCAAAACAAATACCATCAATTTGAATTCTTGAAATACACTAATTTAAACTGTGCAAGTTGCTGATTGTTCACAGTTGGGTAAAATGTGCTGGATGTAAAAAAAAAAAAAAAAATCTTAAATAAATTTTATGCCCCTTTATTCCTGTTCATGAGGCCATGAGGAGGACAGGTCTGGTCCTCTCTGTGCTATTATAAGGCAGACTGCTGAACTACCACGGGCCTCCCACCATGGTTAGTATGCGCTGGCAGACAGTGCCTTGCTCTTCTGAATGCTCTCACATAAAATAAATCAGTAAAACTCCAGTGGCTGAGGAACTACAGTGGAACTGAATAGATCTGGCTTTCATTCCTGGCTTTGCTGATTATCCGTATGACTTTGGATGGAGTTTGGTTTCTTTTATATGGAGATGGAAGCCAGATATGGGTTCTTTCTCCTGTTTATTTCAGCTGGAGCTTCAGGGCAGGGGCTGACTCTCAGTGTGTCCTGCAAGACAGAGAATGGCAGGACCTACCCATCCACAAATTCAGGACTGATGTGCTTTTGCACTGTTGAGGAGGTAGTGGCTCCTCACTGCTCGCTGGATGTGGCTGCTCACCTGCTTGCTATGGAGGGGTCTGCAGTCACACTAGATAGTGCCAGAGCCCCATGAGTGGGTAGGTCTCATTCTTGACAGCAGCCATGCACAAGAGAAGTGCTAAAGGTAGCCTTAGCAGAGAAGTGAATTAAAATGTTTGTCTTGTTACCAGATTAGTCATAGGTGTGTCATAGGTGTGCAGTCTGGCAGAATTTTGTTGTACTTATTTGTGGAAGAAAGTGGAAAAGCATGTTCAACAAAAGGAACAGAAGCCAAGCCAAATCCCCAATGACCTATTCTTCTTCCTGCTAAGTGGTTACATGTGTTTTATTGCTGAGCATCCAGCTAAAACTTTCAGAGAAATTTTGGTGGGGTGTGCTGGGACTGCTGACTCAGTGCAGCTCTTCCAGCCTATTCAACAAAAACATCTGGTACAGCTCTGATTTACACTTGTTTGAAGAGAGAAAAGCAGGTGCAGTGGGAAGCTGTCAAAAGAAGGGACCTTCTCCCACACCACCACTCATCAGGCTGACTCTGCTGTGGCTTGAGAACCATCACTTCTGTGACTCTTACACTTCAGAAGCCTCATACTCTGTCTCAGCACATGAATGTTAGGCATCCCTCAGTCAACTGGCAATGAGAAAGCACTATTTCCTTCTTACACGGGATAATTTATATCCCTAATGAAGGTTTGTGGATAATAAAATAATAATTTGTCTGTTCGGTCTAAGTGCTCTGTTTTCAACCAGTGGAGTGAATTTAAACTGATTTAGATTTGGTGGATTGATTTAGCTGAATGGAAAAAGATCTTACAATGAAATAAAAATATCCACTCAGGAGCTAAACAACCGGTAAAAATTGTTGAAGCTTTCTCCTACAAAAGAAGTCTGACCTAACAGATCCACTTAATAGAAGTATTAAGTACTGATCACTTTGCCATGCTACCCTGCCACAATCCAGGAAGATGAGAAAGAGTTGTGAGGTGAGTCTGCCCCTCCGGTGTTGGTGCTGAAGAAGGTTGAAGGCCAGCTCTGCAATGGGTGTAAGCATGCATGAGCATCCGTTCAACTGTCCCGTTTTATAGCTGCTTGGGCATGGATGTAGCCATCCACAAGAAACGCCAGGGTATATTCCCACCTGGAATGCTCCTTTTCCAGCAGTCTGGCACAAGTTTGAAGTGTAGCGACCATTTGCTTTTTAAAGCTAAACTTAATGAAGTAGATAGCTGGGCTTAAAGGCTGCAGTTCACCAGTGCATGTCTCCAGCATTAGGCTGGCATAGTTTCTTTGAAATCACTGGAGTTAACACTGGCATGAAGTTGGAATAAGTGCAAAAGGAGCTCTAATCCTCTGTCATCAGTCAGCAATGTGCTCTTGTGGCAAAGTAGGTCAACAGCATCCTGGGCTGAATTAGGAAGAGTGTTGCAAGCAGATCGAGGGAGGTGATCCTTCCACTCAGCTCAGCACTGGTGAGACATACCTACAGCGCTAGCTCTAACTCTGGGCTCTCCAGTACAAGAAAGACATGGACATACTGGAACAAGCCCAGCAAAGGGCCACAAAGAGGATGAAGAAGTTGGAGCATCTGACATAAGAGGAGAGGCTGAGACATCTGGGACTGCTTAGCCCACAGAAGAGAAGGATCAGGGAGAATCTCATCACTGTGTACGAATACCTGCTGGGAAGGAATAAAGAAGAAGGAGCCAAAATCTTTTCAGGGGTGCCCAATGAAAGGACAAGTGGCAATGGGCACAAAGGGTTTTTTTGTTGTGGTTGGTTTTGGTTGGTTTTTGGTTTTTTTACTGTTACAATGGTTGAACACTGGTACAGGATGGCCTGAGAGTTTGTGGAGTCTCCATCCTTGGATATGTTCAAAACCTGACCAGACGATATCCTGAGCAACTTGCTGTAGGTAACCCTGCTCTGAGCAGGGGGTTTGGACTGGATATCTCCAGAGGTCCCTCCCAACCTCAACCATTCTGGGATTCTGTCATTGAAGAAATGTCAGTGTTACAGCCAGCTGCACAATGGGTCTTTACCTCACCTTAATTGTGTGCAGATCCAGTTCATGTGCTGCCTAAATTTTGCTTGTCAGTCTCTCATTCTTCTAAACATGGTTCATTCTAATTCAGATAAAAAAGAAACATTGTGACAGATTCTATTAGGGCACAAAGGATTATCTAAAGTGTAAGTGACCCTGAGAATTACAGAAACATTTGGGAAGAAGAGTGACCAATGCCCTGACTGTTACTCAGTGACTGTCAGAGCAAATGAGTTTAGCTAGCAAACAGAAAGTGCTCCCCTGAGCCAGTCAAATGCAAGGTTGAACTTGCAAGTCAAACCATGATTCAGTTCTGCATGTCATTTTACTATAAAAGGACCTGTGTGTTAAATTCCATGTACAGTTTTCATATGTTTTTGCAGTTATATCTACTGGGATTAACCCTGTAACTTGTACTTCATTAACAATGCTTCAGGTGATGGTTGAGCTGAACAGAAGCTGGATAAATCTTCCATAGTTGCTTCAGCTCTGCAGAACCAGGAATTAGTAAGAAACATTGTGACTAAATTTAGTTTTCACAGGTTTGCTTTCCCAATAAGATGGCATTTCTGTTCTCCGAAAGGCAAATATGGGTAGAATAAACTTGATGAGAACAGAAGTCCCAGATCCAGCCTGTGACGTGTGTAGCAGAAGACAGCCCGAAGCATCCCGCTAGACACTGTAATCCCAAGGAGTTTGGCCAAGGCTGCTCTGTGGTTTGGGAACACAAGTTCGCCTGAACCTCAGGGCAGTGTTTGTTACCTGGCAAAGGCCTTGCAGAGACCTTTTGAAGCCTTCCTGGGTGGAACAAAAGGACTCCATGATATTATAATGTTTTAGATCTATGAGAGTGACCCCTAAACTTCTGAGAAGCCTCAGTGCGAGAGGGCAGCGAAGCTTTACTAAAGCAGCTTCTTTAAAACACTATACTATGTATGCAGAAACACTTCCATTGCAGCATACTAGCTATGTTAAAGGAAAAAAAAAAGAATCTGAATGTTTTGTGGCAATGGCAAAGAGTGCTGGGGATGGATTTGCAGGACTATGATGTTGTGAGAAAACATTTTGACTGCTGGAATACATCAGGTTTGTACCCAGCCAGTGTTTCTTTGTGTTTGCAGGTGCTTGCTGTATTCCTGTTTGTCTCTTGACTGCTATTTTCTCATTTCAGGTGCATTCACTCTCTCAGAACACTGAATGTGCTTTGGAACACAGCTATTATTTTAAATCACCTACTCTCACCCACAATGAACAAACAGGCTGTAAAAGCAAGGGTGACTTTTTTGTTCATGTATGTGATGAGGTCTCTTACCTGGAAATTGACCTTGTCACCCATTGTTCTTCTCGGGTTTCAGCTCAGCAACCACAATTTCCGTCAATTACCAGGCAATAGAACATATGATTGTGGCTTAATTAGGGAATGAAGAAACACAGCACTTTCTTCCCGAATTCAAGAATGTGACTGCAGTGTTCAAAAGGCTTTTGTGTATGTCTTGCTCCAGGGTGCAGCATGGTGCTAATGGTGCTTAGGCTCTCAGGACACAGAGAGGGCATTGGCAAGGCCTTCCCACCCTAAGGGTCCAGTGGTGGGTACCCAACATTATAACAGGAGAAGAGGTGCAGCCAAGTGAGGTCTGTCAGGGTACTTACCTTTATAGTGCACCCTCAGCAGCAGCAGGGCTAGGATGCCACTGGCCCTGCAGACGTTCAGGTCTTGAGCCTCCCTGTAACCAGGCTCAATCTTCTTTACATACATGACTTAAGATCCTTAAGAATAATAGGACTGAAGGATACTTCAGTTTGGAAGAGACTCAACCTTTGTCCAGTCAGGTCTTGAAAAACTCTAAGGATTGAGACTGCACATCTTCTTTGGGTCCCAGCTCCAATGCTGGGCTGTCCACGCAGGGTAAAGCTTCTGCTTATACCTGGTCTGAAATGCTCTTCTTCAGCTTTTGCCCATTGTCCCTCATCCTCCCAAGATGAGAAGCGCCTGTCCCATCTCATTGATCCCTTCCTCATAGGTACTGGGGTGCTGTTAGGCTGTGGTGTATTGACTGCTCCCTGCAATTTGGTGTCAGCTGAAAACTTGACAAGAGTCTACTAATAAAGATGTTTTTCTCTGCCTCCCCCCAGTTAAGGTCTTACCATTAATTATGCTAAATCAGAGTAGCCTAGCTAGCTTGAAAAGTGCTCTTTCACCCTCAGTTCTGCCCCACAATTGCACAGGGAGTGAGCAAATATTTTATCCTATTTGGTTTTGAATTTCAAACTTAATTTCATTGAATGTCCTTTTGATCTTCTGCCCTGAGAGAAGCAGGACAGCATACTGCTGACTTATTTTCCCTGTTCATTTTTAACATGCCTTTTCCCCCCCCCCGCCCCGCTGCCTTAGTAAGGTAATCTAATCTTGTCAGTGGCTTGAATCTTTCTTTTTATTCTTTCAGTGTCCTCTGGGAGATGGGATGACACCTGATTCACCCCAGTGTCCAGCCAAGGACAATTGATAGATGCTCTTTTTCTGTGTTACCACTTATTTCTTATGCATCCTATTAGGTGTCTAACTTCATAAATCACTGCTTCATGTGAAAGAGAAATTTTTATGGAACTGGTCTTGCTGGGTGCCTTTCTTGGGCAAAGTTGGTGAATTTTAAACTCAGGGAGTGCGTAAGAATGTTTATGGGAATACACATGTACACACATGCAAGAACATACACACAAAAGAATTAATTTTTTTTCCTCCTGCAGCATAAAATTTTATGTATAAGAATGTTTTCTCCAACTGGCATATTATTTCTGCTTTTGCTGTTCAGTGTTATAGTTATGTAATGGTCATATTGCCCTTTCACATGGATTTAAAGACCACAGCTGACTCCAGTTTCCTTCCTTCTCAGAGGTGCTGAAGAAGGTGGCTGGAAGTGGCTAGGCTACAGCCCGTGAAGAATCCCAAGGACAGTGTGTCTGTTTGGGATTTCTGACCCACTAAAATGAACGCAGGTTAACTGGTATGATCAGCTAGTTTTGTGGTGATAGCAGTCTGTCAGGGAGGTTGATCCAGGTGGTCGCTGTGGAGTGAAGAATGCCTCCATGAAATGAGTAGCAGCAAGTCAGACTCTCAGCTGCCATAAATCAGCACACCTCCAGTGAAGTTAAAGGACTTTGGTACTGAGCTGCAGCAGATGAAGCTCTGGCCTGTTATTTATTTATTTGTTTGTTTGGCACCACTGAGATGAAAGCCCTGTTCCTGGGACATACTGGTAGACTGACACAGATGAAAGAAGTGTAACAAATTAGGTCCAAGCTGTGCGTAGGAAGGGAAGTAGAAATGTGATCCCATAGCAGCAATGCAATGAGGTACGAAGCAAGACTTAAAAATATAGTGTGGATAATTGAGAGAGGGGAGGAAGGAGTGAGAAAGAGGAAGGAAGAGAGGAGAGGAGGAGAAAGCGAGGAAGGGAGGAAGGTGGCTTTGGGTTCCCTTACACAAATGCCTTTCTGTTTGATGCGGCATTGACCAACCTGTGGCTGTTAAATGAGCAACTCAAGAGCACATATATGATGCGGCTACCTCATGTGTTTGATAGCTGATGCTGCTGTCCTTACTGGTGACCTGGAAAGGGAGCACAGCTCTTTATGCGGATGATGTTTATGGCTGGTCCAGTGTAGAGCGAGGATGTGAAGAGTAACGAGGACAGGGAAATAACGTCATGTATATATTGCAAAATCTGAAAAAAAAGGAGCAAAAGTTTACAGAGTGACATTGAAATAGGGAAAATATAAAGTAATCTGAAATGGAGCACACACACGTTCTCTGTGGGTGAGAACAATGTGGGAAGCATGGAGCTGGAGGAGTGAGCAAAGCACTGTTGTCAGTGCTGAATTAGCAATGACTATGCTGTATTCCCTGCACTGCCTGAGCAAAAACACTGTCTTGGAAAGAGGAGAAAGTAGGCACTGTCTGTACCTACTCCAGTTCAGCTGCTGCATTCAAGGCTTGGCAACAAACTTCTAAAACACCTATTAAGAGGCTGGAGGGAACAGCCAGGTGATGAGGGTCTGTTAGGACTGGCTGATGTGGAACCTGTGAAATTGAGAAGGCTGAGAGCCTTCCAAGTACAAGGGTGTGGTTGTAGCTTGTCTGTCTTCAAGGCAGAGGTGGAGGAGCCTGTGGCTGAGTTACAGACTTCAGGTTTACTGCAGACAGCTCTCAGCTCATGAATTTTCTGCATTTATTATGGAGAACACTGAAATGTGTGTTCACACTTGGTCTGCTAAAGCCCTGCTGAGCTTTCCGAAGGAAAAACTGATCCATAAATAAAGAGAACTCCTTAGAGGTGGAGTATAGAATAAAGAGACAAAGGTTTAAAACAAAGCAAAACTGAGCCTTCTGGGACTATTGAAAACATCCTCAAGCCTTGTGTTTTGCAATGGACTGCAGTGGATGATGTGGTATATCTGTCTTTGCTTAATCTGTACAGCAAATGCAGGCACAATATGAAATCTCTGCTGGTTGTTTCCATCTGGGAAACAAGGATGGTGGTAAATTTGTCAGAAGATTTTATGAGGAGCTGCCAGCCACCGGCTCTCAAGGAGACTGGCCTGAGCTGCATGGACTCTGTGGGGAGTCTAGCAGTTGCACTGACCTACATGAGGAGTGCATTTGAGAGCTGCCCAGTCATTTCAGAAGGAGGTGAAGTCAGCTCTTGGTGCCACAGGGATTGCTTCTGCAACAGCCGGAGATTGTTCCTGATCTGGCATTCTTTTCTACCAAGTGTGGTAGTTTGGCACTGAGCAGGAATGGTGTTGCTGTCTTGGTACCGTTTCTTTCACACCTCTCAAATGTTTCTTGGACTGGATTACAAGACACAAAATTTGTTTGCAGACTGCAGCTCTTGCTGTATCACTGTGCAAAAGATGATTACTTGGTTGTCTCTTTCTTCACAACCCATTTTAACCACGTTGCATTAGGATTTTGCTGTAAACTGATGTATGCAACGTCTCACCTTTGGGCTTGCCTGTCTCTGTTAAGTTAGGCTCTTATACAAGCAAACACTTTACTGTGTATTTGAAGATAAGCCTCCTGCCCTTGCTGAAGTCATTAACACTGCTTGGGTCATTAGTTTTGATATATGTGCGCATACACATGACTAGCAAAGTTGCTTAGTGGCTATGAGAAAATACTTTCCCCTAGGTAGATTGCTGACAAAACGCAAGACAGGGGGCTCTGTCTGTAAAAATCATGTAGTTACAAAAACTCTTCCCCTTCAGCTTAGCCTGATGAAATCTGTGGCATCTCTCCAGATGAAGACTGGAAATATTTTCCTTCCTTTTTTAGCTCACTGGGTTTGTGTATGTGCCACAGGCACTTTATATCATTCTAGTATATTTATACTTTCAACTTATTGATTGGTAGATGGGATGATAGTCCTTTGGATTTATTTTGCTGCTCATTTATAATTAATTTGGCACAGGCATAAAAAATCAGCCTTTATTCATTTACCATCTATTCACCGTGATTGTTTTTTAGAAGGCTTAAAAATAGAAGAGCCATGCACTAGGCAACTGGCCGACATGCGTGTGGTTCCAGACATGTTGCCGTAAGATCTGGCTGTAAATTTTATCTTCATTTTCCAAAAAGGGGGTGTACTCTTAGGCTACCTGTACAGATGTGAGGACCCCCAGCCATCCTGGTGAGTGGGGGTGCAGGGCTGCTGAAGTGTTGTTGCTGTGACTTCCGCCACTGTGTGATATGGCCCTGCTGGATGGAACTGAGGGGGGACGGCTGTTGTTTTGAGGACATCTCTGTGTCCCCTGCAAGCTCTTGAGGGTGATCTGCACTGGGTGGAGCAGGAGGTCATGAAAGAAGGATGGCCAGAGAAGTGAGCTTGGGGCTGTTGGAGAGAAGGCAAACCTGCTGCTTTGCCCCTTGGCAGTCCTGTTGCTGGAGCTGAGTGATGGACTTGTAGAATAACCATGCTGCTCCTGAGTCCTGATCACTCATAGTCCACTGGGCTGATCACACACAGTTCACAGGGAGTATACTCTGTATCACTTTCCCTAGCTGCCAGTAACCACTGCCTGTAATTTGCCTTGATAAATACAGTAGGTATAAGCATTTAATTCAAAATGACAATTTAAGGTTTCAAAGCAGTTCACCTGCTCTGCAATACTTTAAAGATCTCCCAAATGCAATCTTTTGTATGATGTGCTTAAAATCTGCCTCTGCCACTACTCAAATATATTTATAGGCTACTGGTGGGCTGCCTATGAAAATTCTCATCCCACAGTTTTTCCTTCAGGTTGGTGAATGCTTCTATGTTTCATGAAGGTTAATGCTACAAAGAGAGAGAAGCAGCTGCTCAGGATAGGATTGTAAATGCCTGCTAACCCCCTTAATCTGTGATCTCAGTAATGCATTCACTGCACACTGTAGAAGCACAGTTCTGTATCGCTCATGCAGAATCAAAGGGTTGTTTCACTTTCCTTGATCCTTGCAGCATATCCGCCTATGTCTCCTTTGAATCACTCCTCCAAGTTATCTTCTGCAGTATTCCACTCCTGTCAAAAAAAAAAAAAAGGCTCAGTTCCCCCTATTTTCTTGCCCCCCTCCTCCCAGTGTGCAAGCATGCCCAAGATGAATCACTGCATAATTATATTCCTATTGCCTGTATGCTTCCGTTGGCTCTCCCTTTCTGCTCGTTTCATGCTCACTTGCCAATCAAGCCTAACATGCGGGGCCTGGTCCTTTTCTGGGGTTCATTAATCCCAGGGAAGACCTTCAGCAGCAGTCTAGGGGACACCCAAGAGCCTCCAGCCCACGTCACGGTCCTAGAAGGCAGGCTCAGCACAGCTTTGCAGGTACACCATCCTGTAATTTGCTTTGAAAAACTGAGCTCTGCTTTAGGCTCCTGGACACACTGTGGCTTTGAACTGGTGTCTGAGGTGAGAGAAGAGTTTGCCTGACTTTCCAACTGTGCACTGGGAGACAGGGGCCAGAGAGGCGCTGGCTGTCAAGGGCAATTGGTGGGTGGCAGGGCTGCTGTTACACTGCGGTCTCCTGTAATAGTGGGGGCAAGGACGGGGAGGGAGCCAAGGTAGGCCAGCACTTGGTAAATGAGGTGAGGATTTGACAGAGCGATTTTGGGCTTCAGGCTTATGCTGCATTTTCTGCAGACACGCTGCTGTGGTTGCTGGGGTGAGAGCTGGCTCTTCCCCGGCACCCCTCAAGAGGGCAGCCATGTGTGTAGCACAGGGAGCAGGGCAGAGCTGCAGTCTTTGAAGGCTTGACACAAGCATGCCCTAAGATCTGCTGATCAAGATTAAGCATCGAATGAAGAAACCAGGGCTGGACACTTATGGAGCTGGAGGCGTGACCAGGTAGACTTGGTCCTCAGCTTCCCTCTCTGCCAATGAGTTACTTGGGTTGAAGCTTTCAGAGGGACCCCAAGTATGTCAGGAGGCTAAAGAGGCTGGGAGCTGTTCCCACATCTTCCTTCAAACCTCCCAGCTGCAGAGCTGAAACACATAGCTCCATACAGCAGGAATGAGGAGGCTGTGGAGTGCAATTATAATCTGTTTTATGTGGTGTGAAAGTTGCAGGGACACCTTACTGATGACCTCTCCTGTTTCTCAGTGCCCTCATTACCGACTCAGCCTGTCTGTGAGTGTGTTTTAACCTATCTCTGTTCTTTAAACGCTCTCTTCTTTGGATTTCATTTCAAGTTGATGGCCTAGGTATCCACACTATATAAGCCCATTTGACCTGTTAAGAACACAGCTCTGTTTCTATAACAGATACTGTTCACTTGCAAAATTTTGGAACTGTAGGTTACGGCTCATCCCACTTGCAGAGTCTGCCCAGCAGCTATTTGCACATCGGCACTTGTGTGCTGATGTAAACTAGTTCCTATAGCCATAGTGGTACAAAACAGCAATTCGGAGGTGCAGTGGCTGCTCTGAATTTCCGCATGCAGTATTTCTCCCAGGATGTTTAAAGAAGCCATGCCTGTGTGCAGTTTTGACATGTAAGCCCTATGTGTTGTCCCTCCTGGCTTCTATGGAGGTGGCATCTGCCATCACTTTGTATTCCAGGCACGTTTCACTCCACCATGAGTATGTAATATTGGTTAAATCATAATTCTGTTTTTGCACAGGGGAATGTCTTGTGGGAGAGTGAGCAGTATCTGTTTTTGGAAATCTGGCACTGGGGCTGGCTTGATGCGAGGAAGAGCTGAGATGTAATGCTGGTTTACTTTGTGGAGGTGCACGCAGCCAGCACCCTATTTGCTTTGTAGTTCCTAAAGAAAAATGAGACACGCATGGGCGTTTCTTTCAGTGGTGCTAAGATACTGCGATGAAAAGCTAGCCTGGAAATACACTCACTTCAAAGAAATACCAGCCCAAAATGTGCTCTTGCAGAGTTTGAAAATTAGTCAGCTTAATTAACATTTTGGCAGCTAAATACTAGCACTTCTATTTACAGGGACAACGGCCAGGAAATGGGAAATCAAACGTGATTCTGATCTGTTGTACTTGCCCGACCTCCATTTCCACCCTCTCTCTTTGGTCTCGCTAGTTTGCTCAGCCTGTAGTGGTAATAAGGGCATTCTTGCAGTGTTAGCGGACATCCTGTAACACAGCCAGGTGCTGCTGGAATACCACTCCCTGTGGTTTTCAAAGTTGCTTAGTACTCCTAGGTCCCCATACTTGCAGAGCTGTGTAGAGCCACCAGCCCCAGCCAGCATCCCTGCTTTCAGGAGAGGCCAGGTTTCCTGGTGGGAGCGGTGGCCTTTTGCTCTCCCTGCTCCGGCTGCGCCTCACTTTCTGGCTGTCACTGCCTCGTGCACCTCGTTTCAATCATCCCTGCTGCATTGCTCTGTTCTTTTCTGGCTCTGGGGTTTGTGGTTGCAGAGCACTGGACTCCCCAGGCTGCAGTTTGACCTGCTGCTTTTCCCTGGGTAGCTCTTGTCAGTTTCAGCTGTGTCTGGGCTGCTCGTTTTTCTGTTTAGGTTTACGTGATGACTTCTTTTCTGTTTTTTGTTTTTGTGCTGCAGAGCTCATAGTGCTTCAAGACCCTTTTGCGGGTTTATTCAGTGCTTTAGCTCCCATTTTGTAGCTGTAAGGTCTTCTAGCCCCAGGCGACCATGCAACACCAACGCCTCAGCCAACACCACACCTGGCCTTTCTGTGGAGCAGGGGTCTCCTCTGTTTCCTGGAAGGCAGGGATGCTGCTTCGCCTTTGCTCTGTGGCCATTTCCAGCAGAGGAAGGCAGGGCATGGGAAGAAAGCAATGCTCAGTTTTTCCTGCGCTGCTGTGCCCTCTGCAGCACCCCGCAGAGCTGGCTAGCAGAGAGGAACGCGTGGTATCCTCCTCTGTAGCACATGCTCCCTCTAGGATGTGCTGGGCACAGTCCTCCCCCTGCTCCACCCTACCCGGGGTAGGATGTTCACAAATAGATACAATACAGTTCTTAATGCCTAATTCTTATTCTGAGAATACTTTCCTGCTGCTCGCTGGAAGGATGATTTATACTGCATTGCCCAGCCAGTCACACTATCCCCAGTAGAGCTATAAATAAATACCACCTAGCAGTTGCATACAGCAAGCCCTATTTTATTATTTTCCATTCATAATACAAAACATGAGAAGTGACTGCCATTTAGAGAAGAGGGTGAGTAACAGCTATAGTTTAGTAGGCACCTCACTCTTTCATCCTCCAACATCCAGGGGCAAAGAAATCTGACACTTATTTTTGTGTTAGTTTTACTGTTCTCTAGTTAAGATGGTTATTTGTCCATCTAGTTGTCTGGGACACATGATTAAGTGTGCAATGATGTGCTTCACATGGCCCTAGGTAGGAAGTCTTTTCCTGTTCAAAGTGAGGTGAAAACCCTCCACCAGGACTTGCTTTGTTCGGTGGAAAATTGGTTTCTTAGCCAAAATGCAAACGACTGTTATGGTTGCCATGGTATCTTCATTTCTTATGAAAAAAAGGTCCCTTCCAATGTTGGGTAAGCAGTTTTGGTTCAAAAAAAAGATAAAATATTTTAAAAATACTCCAGTTTCGGATATTAAAAATGTCAAGGGAGGACTGAAGCCCTTTGCAGTAATGGTTTCCACTGTGTCGTGGTTTAACCCCAGCCAGCAGCTAAGCACCACACAGCCGCTTCCTCACTTCCCCCCACTCCCAGTGGGATAGGGAGGAGAATCAGGAAAAAAGGTAAAACTCGTGGGTTGAGATAAGAATGGTTTAATAACTAAAGTAAAATGTAATACTAACAATAACAATAATAACAAAAAAATAATAATAGTAATGGAAAGAAATATAACAAAAAAGAGGGGAAAAAAAAAAAGAAAAAAGGACAGTGATGCACAGTGCAATTGCTCACCACCCGCTGACCGATGCCCAAGCAGTGATTCAGTCCTCCTGGCCAACTCCCCACTGTTTATATACTGAGCATGACATTCTATGGTATGGAATATCCCTTTGGCTAGTTCGGGTCAGCTGTCCCGGCTATGCTCCCTCCCAGGTTCTTGCTCAACCTGCTTGCTGGCAGAGCATGGGAAACTGAAAAATCCTTAACTTAAGTGCTACTTAGCAACAACTAAAACATGAGCATGTTATCTACATTATTCTCACACTAAATCCAAAACAGAGCACTGTACCAGCTACTAAGAAGAAAATTAACTCTATTCCAGCCAAAACCAGAACACACTGACATTTTACTAATTCATTTAAGATCTGGAGTTTTCATTTAAAAAAAGGTAAATCATGAGAACTACTAAACCCCAAGCTTTAGAGATTCCCACCCAAAAGTAATTTTCAGCTGGCTTTATTAACAACCCTGCCTGAGCTCTTCAGCTGTGAGTCATTCCAGAGGGCGGGTGGATGGGAGGAGGGATGCGGGAGAGGGAAGGGGCTGGTGTCTCTCCCATGTGGGATGGGATGGGTGAAGGGGGTGGTGGTGCAGATGCCTCTGTGCAGGGAGAGGGTGGGCCAGGCTCAGGGTGTTCCGCCAGGTCCCTGTGGGCACTGGGAACACAAGCCCCTGCCTGCCAGAGAGCTGCCTTATGAAGTCTCGGGCGATTGCATGATGTGTATGGGCCCCTTAGGTACCAGTCCCTCAGTGGGACTGTAAAGCCTTGCAGGGGAAATGCAGTTTTTCTTCTCTTACTGTCAATGTGTGGCTCAGGGACTTGCGAAAGGCTTTCACTCCTGTTACATGAACACTTCCAATTAGGCAGGTTTTGTTTTCATACAGCTGCTAGCTTTCTGAAACGTGTTAGGAAAAAATATCTGCCATGACAGTATTATTCACCAAAGCCTAGTTTTCATCAAATACAGTGCACAATAAACTTGCAGAAACTACATGATTTGTTGGTAAAAAGTTCAAGGCACTTAATAAGATGTTTCACAGGATTAATTTCTTCGTTTGTTGTACAAAAACCTACACATCTCTAAAAATGAAATCCCCCCCGACCCCTTGCACACAAATTGTTTTATGATCTTTTTGTGTGATGCTTTCTCCAGCTCACTAAGGCACTTGCTTAGTGATTAACTGAAAGGACTTAACTGGTCCCAGTAAAGACATATTTTCTTAGAAATCAGCCTACGCTAAGTCCTTGTAGGATTGTAGTCTTTATGGTTTTGCTGTCGGAAGTCAAACACAGAACTAATAAAAACATTGTTGAAGAAATAAATTAGAATTAAGGTAAGGATTTACAAAAAGAAAATAAGAAAATTGGCTTGATCTTGTGAAAGCCTTTGGATGGTGGTCGTATAATTAATTGCTAAATCTGCATTGCTAGAAGTTCCTTCTTGCTAGTTTTTTGTGAAAGAGGATCACTTTTTTACAGAAAGCCGAGTAAACTGTAGAGCAGTCGTGAGCAAAAACTGGAAACTTTAGAAAAACATGAGAAAACAGGCCTATAGAGAAATATCCTAATGACTCAATAATCACTTACTCAGCTCTTTGTCCCCCTATTCTGAGACTGGGAGGATGAAGGTTATCAGTTACACACCCCTATTGTCCAAAAATCATGGCTGTGTCTCTCCAGATTAGTAAGACTTTGTTAGAAGTCATGGGCTTGGGGCTGGAGGGGAAGGGAATTTCTCTCCTAGGTGCTCACACTTCTCTGTCTTTCCTCTCTTTGCTTTAGTAACGTAAAGCACTGGAAGTTTCCTCTCCACTGCACAGACTTCAGGAACTGGTGCTGCTGAGGGCACTGCCAAGTCCTCGGGAAGGCCAGGGCTTTTGCAGGGGCTAGTGGCTGGGATGCATTAGTCTGGTGTCATGCACAGCAGGTGACCTCCTCATGTTACTGCTCTCGGTTAGGGTTTATCTGGTACTGTTACAAGGATTGCCACGCCCATACTTCAGGCTGCAGCTCCGATCATCAAGGTGCAAGTTCATCTCTGGGTGGTCCATGCAAAGAACCTGATGCAGCAAACTCTACTGCTTTCAAAACCTTAGCCTCCGCTTAGGCTTGACCTGCTGGCCCTTTTTGTGAGATTTCTGCTGCTTCCTGTTCAGTAAATGGCATCTATCAGAAGAAGAGGCACGATCCTGCATAGGGATTTTCTGCCTTGTCAGCAGGGAGAGAGCAGACCCTGCCCAGCTGGACCCTAGAGAGCACCCAGCTCTTCTCTGATCGTTGCTAAGGACTCTCACTTTGTGTATAGCTGCAATGTGAAAAGTCCCCACACCTGTGATGAAACTGGTCAGTTTTAGAGTGAAGATTTTGTCATCCTGACTTTCCTTTTCTTCCCCAGTTGGCAAGTTGTGAAACTGAACAGAAATACGATAATCCTGGATGAGCACTAAATAATATTTATTTTTGAACCTGATGAAGCCAGCAATAGTAAGGTGGCCACTTGTAGGCCACTCTCAGAGGACATCCAGCTGCGCTTGGGAGTCCACGTAACACTGTCAAGTCAGGGTACCCATGTAATGGACAACGTGCCCCGTGCCTACCCTGTTCCCTGTTCACCTGTGACAATTCTGTGGCTTGCTTTCCCATTGAGGGGCTCCTTTCCCTGGAAGGCAGAGCAGGGAGCTCTCCCTCCAGCAGTAAGCAAGGAAAGTGTGCAACTGTAAAAACTTGTGAAGTGGGAAAAACAACAGCATAAACGAAGTACTAACTTGCTTGGCCAAAGCGTTGTGCTGATCAAACAAGCAAAACCTTCTGAAAACATTCTCAAGTGCAGGCCCAGAATTTTTTTTGTCAGACCACATTTAAAATTAAAACCAGTAAGTTCAGCAGAGGAAAATTTTGAGTGGGTCTGCTCTGTTTTGTCAGAGGCAGACAGGGAGTCCACAATAAGAAACCTCATCTTAGCTGTGGGCTCAAAAACCCACCGGTGATCCAGATGACTTTTTTTTTTGTTTTCTGAGCCCTTTGTGTATGCCTGAGGATGCTAGGCTAAATTATTGCCCAAGGCAAGACACTGGTAGGTGTCACTTGTAGAAAAATGCATGATGGGTGTTTCCCACACTTGTGGCTGGAGTTTGCATGTCCTTCCTTCTTTGAAGGCAGGGCAAGGATGCATGTCCTGTCCTTTCTTAGGATGCTGATTTAATTCAAATAGGAAAAGAATCAGGAGCAGGGCTGGACTGAGCACTTCTGCTAATAGCAGCTTTGTGCATAGCAAGTGCATGAGTGACAAGTGCACAGGTATGCAGATCAAGACTGCAAAATACTTTTCCTGGCTCTTTTCCCTTGTACTCCAGCCTGGTTCCATACAGGGACACACACAGTTTATTGCTAATGTTATTTAGTAGACTATCTATAGGTCAGGGTCTTCAGCAACCTAAATGTTTTACTTGACTTTACTGCTGGTCAGCAGATGTTCTTAAATACTTCATCTTTTTTTCTTCTCACCTTCTGTCTAGTCCATATATTTGTTGCAGAAATGTGTGAGTGCGTATTACATCTGTCATGGTAGATCCTATTCCCTATTCAACCTACTATATGCTATTACAATTCCAGTGTTGGCTTCTGCATTTCAGCTATAGAGTACTGCAATATTTATCCTCAGCTGTAGGAAGTAAAGCGCTTCAATTTTTTATCCCCTAAAAACGTGCATATTGCAGGTGCGGTACAGAAGCACTAGAAATCACTGGACATGTGGCTGCTTAATGCTTAAGAATATGTACTGCACCTGGCCAATTTATTTTTTAAATGAAGATTTGAATCAAATAACACATTAGAAACAAAAGACTCTCTGTATCTTTTTTTTTAACTGATTATCTCCCTTGATATTACATTTTAAGAATTTAAAAGCAAAACTGCTCAGTCTGGAGGATCATAGCTTTGTATTTGATCTCAGACCATGCATTATTGATTTCCAGTATGTGAAAAATATCTAAAAAGTCTACAATAAAAATGCAAAGAATAAAAATGCTTTCACTGCTTTTGAAATTAAAATCAATTTTATATGCATTATGTTGCAGGGAGTTGAAATTTGTTAAGTAGGTTAAGTAGTGGGAGGAATATTACAGAAAATGATTGCATTTCATTGTAAGATAAATTAGTAAAAAATATAGTATGATTAGTACAGAAATAAAATAAGTTCTGCAATTAAATACCAAAATACACTAATGCAATGTTGTTGCTAAGTGCTGAGAAATCGGTAAAGCAAAGGTTAAGTCTGACCTATAACCATCTCCTGTAAACCCCTGACAGTAACTCTTCCTTTAGTTAAGGGATGACAGGTTGCATCCTAGGTAATAGTGATAATAATCTCAGCCTTTAATTCCTAATTTGTCTTTTTGCAGCCTTAATCCCAGACTGATAGATGACAGCACAAGGTATTTGCCTATTTGTAGTGGGCCAGGACCAGGCTGCTGTTCTGGGGCCAGGAAGGAAACAGTCACTTTATTTCTCCCTGCTATTCTTCACTGTGGAGAGGAAAAGATGTAGGGGGGCAGCGGGGAGATTGCAGGTTTAGGGTTCATCTCACCTGTACTTGACTACAGCACCACGCAGGCTCTGAGCTACCTGTTTAGGCTGTCTTTGCAGCCAGTGAGTAGCAGCAGGCAGTTTGCTGCATCCCTGTGGTGGCGAGAGCCACGTCTCCCCGCGAGCTGTCGTGGAAAAGCAGTCAACAGCCTTATATGTCTGCCTACACCTGGGCAGCACATTTAGCATCAGTGCCTCTCTCAGATCAGCGTCCTTGCTCTGGGTTTCTGCTCATGAAGCCTGGCTGTCCTGCACGCTGCTGACAAAGCTGTGAGTGGGTGGCACTGCTTCCTGAGCAAGAGCTGCATACAAGTGCCTTGGGATGTGTGGGATTTCCCCAGAGACATGTATTGGCTCTTTTTAATCCGGAAAAGTTTGCAGTTCTGGAAGAACCTGGGATTTTATGTGTTTGTTTGTTTTCTTGAGAGCAACCCTGTTTTTCTTCTTTTTCTCCTGAGAGCAGTTCTAGTTGGTTTTGCTATTGCACAGTGCAGGATATTGCCCCTCTATCCTGGCCCTTTTGGAATGGAGTTCCCAGGGGAACCAATCTTCTCACTGTCTCAGCAATGCTGCAGGCAACTTTGTAGCGCAAATCAGTGCCTATTTCCCGCCTCCTCCCACCCCCTCAAAGTGCCATCTCATGCACATTCACATTCTCCTTATTTTCATTATGTATTGGAGACAAAACAACTCTTGCCCTCTTTGGCTTGCAAGTTCATATACCAGTGGGAGCAGTAATGACTGGACAGCTTTGATTCAGTTACATGCAGAGTCCTTTCACAGACCCAAAGAAAAGCAGACACTAGCCTGAAGCTTCTCTTATTTGTTGCCTTATTCCTAGGTTCTGCTGCCAGCTCTGCCTGGTACAAGAGAAATTGTGTACTCTGGATTTTCCGCCTTCACAATATTTGTTGGCAGCCTCTCTCTCTCTTGTGAGTATAGATAGCAGCCTGTCTAAGGGACAGCTGAGCTTCCTCTGGAGTGTCTCCATACCCCTGGCACTAAAAAGCCATGCTCATTATTGTGTGGTTTGTAGGGATTTTAATGTATATTCTACTGGAAAATACCTCATAGAAAAGATCCAGTTAGCAGAGGGTAAACACTCCCTTGCCTTTGTGGTAACCATCTCTTCACTCCATTAAATACAGAACTTAATCTGATGCAATTTCTTTTTTCCATTGTTTTCCTTCTGTTATCCTCTTTAAAGAAAGGATAGTGAAAGTACATACCTGTACTTTTGTGTAGCTGATGCTGGTCTAACTTCTGAGCTTGTTCACTCATTTTTGGGAACACTTATGATTTTCAAGGAGATCCAAGGATGACCCTGGTTTTCCGAGGGTTGCCAAATGGTTTGATTGGATTTGTATTGCCCCAGGTTCCAAAAATGCAAGATTAGTCCCTCTCCATTTGGTCTTCTTTTGTGGGTTTTGATTTGTTTTGGTTTTTTTTTCAAAATAAACTCCACTTTACCCTCTCTTGCCTGATTCCACCAGTATAAGGCACTTTTTATTAGAGGAGGAGGAGGAGGAGGAAGAGGAGTTGTAGATGTTTTGCTTTACTTGGCCAAGGAAAAAGGTGGCTGTTTTGTATGGAGTGATTTTTGTGGTGGTTGCTCTTTTCGAGGGAAAAGCGAGATCTGCAGCTGTGTCTAATTGACTATGTTGCATCTCTTTTTCTTGTTTCCCAGAAGCAGCTAAGAGAAAGAAGCCATTGGCCTGCGAAGTTAAGGTAAAGAAAGAAAATAAAACTATCTATACTAACAGGTAACTAATTTTCCATGAAACTTCATTTTCCTTGTCTTAATGCAGTTAGCTTTCTTTAGCTTTGGGAGTTTGTGAGTATGTAAAATAACAAGATCATACATAGATTAGCATAATAGCAATTGCAACAATAGTGTTTTTTAATAGATCATCTAGTAGTGCTTTGATGTTTTTAACAATCCCTAATGGTGCAGAACTAGAAATGATTCTCTAAGTGCTCAGAATTGAGGCCTTAAAAGAAAAAAAAGAACTTGCTGTCATTATAGAAAAGGCACCTATTGATCCCTGTCACAGAACTGGGATGCTATCTCACCCTCTAGTTCTTCTGAATAAATAATGGCCTTTGACATAATGCAGCACTGGACAGGTTAGAAATAGCAGCTAGCCAGTGAGAGAGGCTGAGATATAACAGCTTCTCAGCTAAAATGAAGCTGAGAACTGCTAGGGGTGGGGTCACCTTTTCACTCAGTTTCTGCCACAGGATCTAAACAGAATGACATGTATTTGAAAAATGACCTGAGAGATTCTTGCTGAAGAAGTTCTTGTAATCAGAGAAAAAGGGATCTGAGACTCTGTCGAAGTCCCCAAACAGAATGGACCCTGCAGATGTGCCCGAGGTCCTGGGGCTGGATTTACTGTAGCATGACTCCAGTGACAGAAGGGGGCTTCACTGCTTGTTCTGCAGCAGACCCAGAGCCTTTTGGTACTGGCACTTGCCTTTTACAGACACTGAACCAGAATCTTTGCAATTTCTTCCCCCTATTCCAGACCAGGATGTGCCTCCCTGAGCTGTTAGCAAGGCAGTCAGAAATACCATATTCCAGGAGTATTTATTGATACAAGAGCTGTTATCCTCTAACACAGGGGTCTGCCCTTCACATCGTTTGGTCTCTGCTGAAACCCTCCAGATGAAGCCTGCTGATCAGCGCAGGCTGTGCAGTGTTGCCTTGCATGGAGGTCTCCAAGGGAGGTCATCTACAGGCAGCATGCTGCTTGTCCCTGTGTGTAGTGTGAGGACCCTTTGCTTCTGGAAGAGAAGCGGTCACATTGGCACGGCATACACCCAAGATAATTAGGATTTGCTAAGCAGGTTTCCTTAGGGCAAGGGGGTCACTGGCACAGCAACATCTGTGTCTGTTTCTGCAGCTGGCTCAGCCCAAGCAGGTCAGCCATCGCTGTGTGGCACTCCATCGCAATGTATCGCCATCATGTAAACCACAAGCCCTGCAAGTGCCCTGTAACCTCTGGGAAGGTGGTTTGTGTGGAGATGAATGTCACCTTTTAGGACAAGCTTCAGACATAATGTCAGAAGATTAAATACCGCAGTATGCATTTGCAAGTCACTGCCAGGGTTACCATTTTACTCTCATCCATGTTCCAGCTCTACGTGCTCTGGTGGTCCCAGCTGAAAGCCTTTGGGGTCTTGCTACAAGCCATGGTCCCTGATTTTTTCCTGACACAGGCCTGTAACAGAGATGTCACATCGGTCAGTACTGGTGACCCTGTATGTGTCTGATGGGGCATGGCAGTTTATGCTCTTCCCTTTGGAAGCAGAAGTATCACTTTTTCTTAACAGAAGGATTAAGGCATTGAGACAACAGGCTTTCGAAGTATCAACCAACACAACAGGCCAGTTCCTTGAGACACTTGAACAGGGTCTGTGTGGTGGTCTGAACCACTTCCCCCCAGGCTCTACTCCGTCTGCATAAACTACCTTTCCATCCCTCTACCATGCAGAGTCTGTAAGAGCTGCACTGAGATATTTATCAATCACAGTTGGCTCTTACCAGAATCAGGAAGGCTCATGTGTGCAGAGACGAGAACGTACAGAGATAAGAAATTAGTAAAACCCAGTTGCTAGGAATGGGATCTTGGGAGTGTGAATTTTAGTGGTGAGCCAAAGCTGCTGGAAGGTTGGTAATTTCCAATAAAAGCAGTAAGAAATGGTTATGATTTTTAGTTACTTACATGACGTCTCAAAAGACCTGATGTGCCAGTGTCCTTTCATTATGTACTTGGGCATGAACTTTCATGAAAGGTCTCCATAGTCCTTACAGAACTGAGCGCCAAGCTCAAAGTCAGCCAAGAGTTCAGATGAATTACATTAAGCAAGTCATAAGGCTCGATGCGGAATCCTCTGAGAACATGAAATTTCTATACTAGGAAGTTTAAAATCTAGATTTAAAAATTATACATACATATTTTATACTGGTTTCATCACCAAAATGTGTCTCCACAGCAGCAATCAAAGCCTTGGGAGATATATCTGTAAGTCAATGTTGGGAATCATTTAAAGAAAAAGCCTCCAAATGTGATATTTATATCTTCACAGACTATCTTTAGGTGCCATTTGTCATGTTCTCGCACAGTGTCTCCCAAACCTCCTCTTTCTGAAACAGCAATATTCCACACCTCATTCTTAAACTTTGGTAAAACACAGAAAGCTCCTAAAATCATTTTCATTCATTTCATAGAGCAATAACATCAATGCCAGTAAAATTAAGTTGAGCCATCTTGTGCTTCCTCAAAGATGCTTTTGGAATAGCTCTTTCACATCAGCTGCAAAGTGCTTGCAAAGACACTAGGTTGCCAGCCTTATTGTTTTCTGTGAGACGAGCAGAGAAGCGCATCATGCTCGGGATTTGCTGCGTGTAGAAATAATGTCTTCCTGCTTCACAGCATCTCTGTGGGGTGGCAGAGTGTGAGTGAAACAAGAGAGATGGTGAGTGAGAGTCTGAAATCATATGTAGGGCTCATACTAAGTCTGGGAAAGGAGAGGGAGACACAGAACAGACGTAAGGGAGAGCGTGCTGCAGCTGTGTGTGTGTCAGGGAAAGTGTGGCTTTTTATGGAGTGAGGGGAGAAAAACAGAGAAAAGCACATCAATAATTCTGCATGGAAAGTATATTCCTGCTAGTGGGTAGGAGGGGAAAGAGCAAAGCAAATTTAAGAACCATCCAGGACTGGAGATCAGCACAAGAGTGGGGAGAGAGCTGTTAATGAGTGTGTGGTGATTTCAGTAAAAGATATTTGCTGGCCCTCAAAGCTATGAATCCAGGATGGTTTGTGTAAGAGTCTTTCTTAATGGTAATGAGTGAGGGCTGCAGATGAAGATAAAACAGAAGATTAAAAATGGGTGGGAGAGAGAGGAAGATAGGCAACACTGTGTAAGTAAGTGGGTTACTTTGAGGGATAAAAAAGTTTATGAGGAAGGCCAGGGTCATCAGAAGAAATTTCATGCTTAGCTGGACCAAGGCAGTTTGGGGTATATAAGGCCAATAAGTTTCTACATGGGAGTGGTAAAGATGTTGATAACGTAGGAGAGGTAAAAGTATTCCAGTTATTTCTATCTTCTGTGCTTGGAAGAAACAGCATGAAATGCTGGCTACTCCGTTGGAAACCAAGGATAAATCAACTGGGATTTTCAATCAGCAGTCTACGTAATTTGCTCCCATGATCTCAAAAGAAAGAAAGAAGCAACTCCCCCTCCCTCATTGAAAAAGAAAATCTTTTATTGATAGTATAAAAAAATTCTATTAAAGTACATGGAACACTGATGAAATATCTGAAGACTGGAAGCTGGCTGTTAGTAGGTAAACAAGATGACCCAGAAAATCATAGACCAGTTGACCTGACATCACTCCTGTGCAAAATAATGGAAAAATTGATACAGGATTCAATTATTAGAGAAATAAAGGGCAGGAATATAATTAATGTCAGTCAACATAGTTTTATGCAAAATAGGACTTGTCAAACAGAATTTATTTCATTCCTTCAGATTATAAATTCGGCTGATGAAGGCAGCTATGGAAGTACAAGATTCTTTGTAACGATTTTGATCTTATACCATTATCTTTCTGATACAGAAACACGTGCTATTCGACACTGAAATGTGTAGGCACTAAGAACTGGCTATTCGACACAAGTAGTTTCTAAGGGGAGTTATCATAAATATGGGTCGTTTCAGTGTGTTGTATAATTTTGCTATTGAGCCTATTCTGTATTTTTCCCAATATCTGAAGGAAAATACAAACTCACTGAAAAACACAGTTGACACGATGTCAGGCACAATGGCTGCAAAACCAGGGGCAAAAAACTGCTGTACAAAAGGAGCAACCAGGAGTATTCAGCAAACCATTTGAAGACAAATGGGTTGGTACTGTTCAGTGAAAGGCTGTGCATGTATGGACAGGGTACGGTGGCCTGACCTGCAGAGTGTGGGATTGCAGCCTGGAAAGTAGTTTGGGGATCAGAGTGGATAAAACAGCTGAAATATGAACATGCAGTTGATACCACAGCAGGTGGATCTAATGTTGTCTTTAGAGCTATATGAAGTTGAGAAAAGAAGACTAGAAATGTGATGCTGAAAATTCAATACAGGAATACAGCATTTGTCCATGACCACAGGAAATACTGCAGAAAAGAGATAATGGTGTGGGAGTCAGGGGGGTGGGGAGAGAGAAGCAAAAACTGTCTTGAAATGCGGAAACTGGGGCTTTCCTCTGTTGCAGTGTTTGGAAATGTTATTTGAGTTAGCTGCAGGTATGAATTTTAGAAAGGCTGAGCTCTGCTGCGTTGCTTTTTACAGGTCCTCATTCAGAAATTGTGAACTTACTTCATTATAAAATAGTTCCTTCCCCCAGAAAAGGAAGCAAAACTTAATTGAAGTGCCTTTCACTCTGCTGATTTCCAAAAGGAACGTCATTTTAAGCATTAATTCAGATCATCTTGCCCGATAGTCCCTGTGCACACAAGCTTGGAAGACTTCAAGAAATCTCATTTGTCCCCTCCCCACAAGTGACATTAGAGCACAAGTACCAGACGGGTGCTTTTGGTGTAGAAAAGAAAGGCATACAGGGAACTAACAGTTAGAAGTCAGATCGGAATTTCAGGCTAGAAGAGAGGTATATGTGTTTTTCACCATGTTGGAACAAAGCCGTGAAAGAAATGGTGTCTCACTTGTGCTGCCTTTGAGTGAAGATGGGAGGCTTTTCTGGAAAAAGTGCTAAGAGTCAGAATAGTTTGGGGAGCTCAGTATGATGTTAAGTGTGAAATATTAAGCAACTTGAGATATGCAGGAGATCCTGATACAGCATCTGACCATGTTTAGTCTTAAACGTGGTAACTAAAGAGAAGCTCATTGGCCAGTGAAGCATGTAAGAAACAGAAACGCTAAGAATCCCAGTCAGAGGTGGTGCTGAAAGAGATGCCATAACAGGTAATGCCATGCTTTTGCTTATATCAGGGAGACTGGAGTTGAGCAAGGATGTTTGGCTGTATTACTTCTGCTCAATCACAGTTTGGCATGTGACATGGACCATGGCTCAGAGACCCACCATAAGGTTTGGGTGTATCAACCTCCTGGGAGGATTTCACTTCCACCTAGTGTGCAAAGAAAGATTTTTACATACTTGCCCATGCCTGAACCTTATCAAAAGGAGGACTGTGGGAAGCCTTATCTGAAATACCACAGAAACTGTCCAGTCTTTGTCCTCACACCACACCTGTCACTCTGCACTAGTCTTTATAGTTGCTAGTTTATAGCCTAGTGTAGTTAAGTGTGCATAAATATTTTCAAGTCATTACACTGCTTCTCCAGCACCTGCTCTGTTGTTTCCATTTGGCATTGAGCTGTCCCCTGTTACAGAAGGGAAGTTAGGTATATGTTTGAAAGTATCCTCTTCTATTTTTCTTAGCAGCCCTGAAAAAAAACTTTTAACAGATTCACAAAATAAAGAATGTAGCCTTAAATTGCCGGGAGTAATTCCTTCTGCTAACTAAATGTAATGTCAAGCAACTGTCTTTATTTTTTCCTCATGTTATTCCCTTTGCCTTTGTCCCTTAGGTACTAGTGACTCAGAATGGAAGCCTATAAAATATGAAGAAGAACATGTAAAGTCTCTCAGAGAATAAACAGTATTATTTCCTGACAAAACTGCACACTGACAATCATTGAGCAACAGCATGACATGCAGAAGATATAGAAACCCTAAAAATGGAACTGACGTGATTGTGAGACTCCCACACAAACCAAGAGTACAAGAGATTCACAGGTAGGACTCAGTTAAACTCTCCTCAACCTTGCTGCTCACAGATTACATCCCCAAGGCAAGGAGATGTTTTTTGACAGAGGTTAATGACATTGGTTGGAGCTTCTCGATACTAGCAGTCTTTTGCTTGTTGGAGCAGGGAATGTATGGTTTAACACTTAAGTGCCCAGACTCTCAGAGAAGTTCATATTCCATGTAGACACACACAGCAGAAGTGCTTAGGTATCCAAACGTGCTCAGTGCCTGGCACTTGCCATCTTTGCTAAGATTTCTATTGCCTGGTGGTGCTTGGGACCCTGTCCTCTCCTGACTACTCTACCTGTGTCTCAAGCTGATCTTTTCTTTGTCTTGTTGTCCTCTTCTGTCCTTCCTCTGAATGTTCATGGGACTTCCGCTTCTCTCTCCATCCTGTCGACATAGATTTATCTTTAAGCAAGACATGGGTTTTCATTTTGCTGACAACTCTCTCCTACCTCTCTACTTTGAATCAGTTGCTTTGAATTCTGCTTCCCCCAAGTACCTCTCCATGCAGGCAGGCATTTTGGTTTTTGTTTCTGACATCTCCTTGTGTTGTCAAACACAACATGACCAAAGTGGAATTCCAGATATCTCCCACCAGAATGATTCCCTTTCCATATGGATGTTGGAGATGGCAGCAGTATGGTGTCTAGTTCAGTGGCTTCAAAGAAGAATGTTGAACAAAAGGCCCCAAACTCCAAGCCCTAAGCACCAAAGCAGGCAGGTGCGAGATCTTGATAAATGGAGAGCTGCTTAAAACTGAGGAATGTGGTTTTATCTGTCTTTTCCTTTCTGCCTCTCCGGTATACTAAGCAGGACAGCTTTTCACTACCCTCTATTCTGGCAGGGACACCTATTCTGGGGCTGGGCTTCTCTGTCTCCCATTTTAATGCTCTCATTCCCTTTTAATCACTTCACAAAGCACTGCACCCATTCTCTGTAGCTGCCCCTTTTACTGTCTGTCGTGTTTCTCCTCTGATTCCACCTCTGTGGGCTCACACCTGATGAGAATGAGGCTGGTGGCAAAGCACAGGGGCTGATTCCCCCTCCTAATGTGCCAGCAGTACCTAACTTAGCGCAGTTAACAGCAGATCAGTTCTCTGTCTGCAGTGGAGAATGCAATTATTGTCCTGTACTCAGCACTGATGAGGTCTTCTTTTAGGAAATCAGAAACAAACTGGAGAGTCCACAGGAGGAAAAAAGAGCAATTAAAGGTGAGAAAGTCTGCAATCAGAAAATGTTGAAAGAACACAATTTCCTGAGAGAGAGAAAAGGACAGGATGAGATAAAGTGTCTTTAACATGTCTTCCACTGCAATAAAACATATTTCTAAAAAGATCAGTGAATAATTGTTCCCAGGCCCTGGGAGGGTGAGGCAGGTAGTCTGCGGCGAGGGAGAGCTGCCCTCGCCTTCCTCGTCACCTCTGTGCTTGTGACAGTTGCGGTAGGGTCAGAGCTATCCCACAAGCTGATATTGCAGGACACCGATTTCCAGCAGGAGTTTCTTGGAGACACATTTGCTGCAGAACAGGTCAGGTTTTTGTCCTGTGCACAGTGCGCAACCACCAAAATAATAGGTGCAACCCAGCAACATCCATCCTCGGGCAAGCTGTAACCAAGCCTGACAGAGGAGCAACACCTTTCTGTCATGCTGTGGGAGCTTGTCACTGTGACAGTGCCACAGATGCTGCTTGTGGGCTTGAGTATCCAAGAAGGCAGTGGCAAGGTAGGGTTGTTTTCTGACCGTGTCTGGATCATGTGGCCTGGATCCTGTCATACAAAGTGGCAGAACTTTTGGATTTCCACCCACATGCAAATTTAGTGAGTACACCTTACCCTTCACTGTTTTTGGAGAAAACCTCCTGTCTGAAACAGTGCCTGTTCTGCAATTAAGGCATAGCTCCAGTGTTTCATATCGTGAAAGTAGAGGCAGTATTTTGACAGGGTTGACAGTGGCCTGATCTAATAAAGATGCCCTGACCTCACACTTACTCTCTGCTGCTAGCCTGCTCCTTCATCACCTCCCCAAACAAACTTTTGTGATTTGTCTGGCTGACTCCTTTTGAAGTCTCAGCACAGCTTGCCCTTCTCCAACTCCAACGAGAATGACGAAATCTGGCTTCCGCAACTGCAGAAAGAATCCTCCTGTGCCTGTTAATAGGTCCCTGGAATAAATGGCCAGGGTAGGAGGCTGGAAATCAGCTTCACTGAGGAGCCCTGCCTTTGGAGACTTTCTGCAGAAGTGCTGTTTTTAATTGGATGGGGTTATGAACTTCCAGAAATCGTATGCTGCCCACAGTTAATCTGTCGCACCTTTTCTGGTGAGATTGTTAAGGCTCATTTGAGCATGGCTATGCACAGCTCTTGAAGATGCTCTCTGTGTGTAGTTTGCATCACCATCAATTCCTCCACAGCTGTGGAGAACACAGGGACTGCTTCTAGCCTGCTGCAACATCAGCAAGAGAGTCCTGCTCAGCTCTGCTTGCTTATTTCTGCAGCTCCAGAGCCCTGAGCAATTTCTGCCATGTGCAGAGCAAATGTCGCTGTCACATGTGTTACATTATGCCATACATTGAAGCGAAACCGTGTTACTTAACTCCTTGCAAAGGAAAGGAGCATTAAAATCTGAGACAGAGAAAGAGAGGGAGAGAGTGCACTGACCTTCTGACGTAGTCATTACCAGCAAGGTTGAAAGAGCTGTTGATGATCACAGTGTGGCTGGTGCATGGCCCCATGCTAGCCATATAGGATTGTTTGGTTGCACCCTGCCTAACTCAGATCACTCCTGTAATTAAAAGTAACAGAGAAAGCACAATGACCTCTCTAGGCCAGCAGCATTCCTGGTAAAATTAACTCAATTTTTAGATTTCAGCAGGAGGGATGCTGAAACCGACCTTACACATAAAATGAGGATTCGCTGCATCCAGGGTCAAGTTGCCTGATCTCTCTTGGCCAAAGGGTCCAGTCTTTTATCCTCTACCTTCTCCCAGATAGTATGGACACAGTATGGAGGGATTTGTGAACCTTTCTTTTTTCTCTCCGTATGGATCCTAGTGCATTTTGGGGGCGCTTGTTTGATAAAATTCTCCTTTGTTGATGGCAAACAGAGTGTAAATCTTAGAATCCAGGCAACTTCTGTGGAAAAAGGCTGGCAAATGTTTCCATATGATTTCATATGTTCTCATCATACATAATTAAAGGCAAGTGCAAGAAAACAGCAGGCATTTTCCTTTGCTCATAAGAGACATGGGTTAAAGGATTAGCTTTCAAAAGTGCCTCTGAGAAATAATGACTGTTCCTGGTATGAATGTGGTAAACTATAATTAAGGTATTTGGGGAATTGAAACAGATTTTGAGAACAATGGCTCATACTTTTGCATTAAGTAAGAATATAGCCCCTGTATAATTAAAAGTAAGCACTTAACTGCTGTTATTCTCTTCCTGTCTACAAAAGCTATTGTTTGTTTAGAAGTGAAGAAAAAAAGGAGGGGCTGGGGGATGTGTACATTATTGCAAAACAAAACAAATTGGAGAGAGTATGTTTGCTAATAAGCAAGATGTTGAGTGATGCACAACAGTAAACAGTCTCAGCTCTCCTTTCACGTGGGAAAGGCACTGTTAACATGATGTCTTTGTCTGCGTGTTGCTGAGAGTGGGGAAGGGGGCACACGCCTTTGTACCTAAGAAGACATATTATGAGTTCTTAGCTGCACTCAGAGTTTCTCATGGGAACTCCTGGGAACACTCACAAGCCACCGTGTTTGCATATGTGGTTCTGCAGTTAAGATGACATTTCTCACCACCAGCAACCATCTTATATGTTTTTCAGCAATGTACAAGAAAATTTGGTCAAAGTGTGTTGGATAGGACTACTCCATCCAATAGCAGAGCTTTTCTGCAAGGACAACTGCTGCATTTAGAGCCATAAGAGCGAAATCACCCTCTCCCACCTTCCCAGTGACTGTGCTGCAGGGCAGCACTCAAACTGCTGTTATTCTGCTGAAACATGTCCTTTACTGTCTTCCAGCTGCTGGGAGCACCAGGTGCTCTGGGAGAATTTTGCTTACTTTTCCTCCTTCTCTCTGCCTTTGTCTGCTAAGGAGACAAGATGGGGAAGAAATACATGTAGGGGACATATAGAGTCACTGTCCTTTTCTGTATAATTAAAGTCTGAGGGCTGAAAGTGGGTTCTGAGACCAAATGTTCTAAGGAGGTAGCCATCATTCTAACTGAATAGCTACACCATGGCCTCTCTCTTTCTGCTGAACAACTGCATAATGATGTTTTGCAAGCCCTGAAAGACATGAAAAGCAACTGCCCCCCTCTGGCATATTTTTCTCAATGAGATGTCTGCTAGTCACTCAGAGGAGCCTGGTGTGGTGAGTGAAGGACATGCCTTACACTACTCATACTGCTAATAAATGCCACATTCACACAGGACATGAACATCCAACATGAAGTCCAGTGAGCACTGGAGATTGAATCCAGGTCTGGCAGAATGCCAGGAGGATGTGTGCCATTGGCTCTTGAAAGGATTTGGCATGGGTATGCAGACCTCTGAAAGATGAAACCTAAGTCTGATGACCTAGCAATATCATTCTACAATGATGGGCCTACACATGTTTCTGAAGTGGTTGGAATTCCTCCTCCTCCTCCTCCTCCTCTTCCTCCTCCTTCTTCTCCTCCTCCTCCTTCTTCTCCTCCTCCTCCTCCTCTTCCTCCTCCTCCTCTGTGTCTTAAATCCAACAATTCATTTTCAGGAGATGGAGCATTTTGTATTCACCAATGCCAAGTTGCTCATGACAGAACTAAGAGTGTGCATTTGTCAGGAACCTTAGCCATCCTCCATCGAATGGCAGTCTCAGCTGTGCTGCATATTGAAGGCCATGATCTTTGTGGGAATTTTTACTTTCTCATAAAAGATCCTTTACTACAGCAGCTTGAAGCTGTGGCCACGCTCTAGCTTTCCCCTGGTAGTGTGTGAGGACCCCAGGGGTGGTGATTGAGGCAGTGAGTTTACTTTGGCTCTTCCAGACTGTGGGGCTCTTTTCTACAGGCAGGAGGACTCACCTCCTGGGGACCCAAGGGATCACACAGGTGAAAAAAGAGAACACAGGTACCTGTTCCCACTTCAGTCAGAGGGCAATGGCTAATGACTGTTGCCTTCCCTTGCTGGGCTAGCAGCATGCTTTTCTACTGCCAGTCTGTGTCTGCTGCTGAGTGTATGGCTTACACCTCTAAGCACACATTTCTAGTAGCTGAGCTGATTTAGAAGGCAGGATGGGATCCAACACAACTCACCTTGCTTCAGTGTACGGTTTCAGCAGTTGGATTGGGATTGTTCATGGCTGGTATTAATTTCAAGCTCAGAAATATTTTTTCTTTATCTGAATGCTGTTAGAGAACGGCCACAACAGAGGCCCAAGTCATTATGTAGTAAGCACTCAGATATGCTGCTTTCTCATGAATGATACTTTAAATCATATTGCTAGAAGGACTCCACCTAGCTTTTAAGTGCTGAATAAGCCATGTCACTGGAATCCTCCCCTCCCCCTCTCTTCCTAACCCCAGTCCCATCTTTCTCACCAACCCCTTTCCTCTCTTCCCCTTCCCCCTGCTTTGCTGGAAAGAAGCATAACTCTCACAAACTTGGATGGTAAAAGCAGATGCAAATTTTGCACTGCCCATTGTATTCACCACCTCCCTTTTCCTGGTCAAGGACAGCTGCGTGAGGTCAAATTAAGAAAATGGGTGAAGAAGTGGATGTGAACAAGCCTCCCTAAATTTGTGTGGTTTGTACGGCTGACGAATCCATGGCTGAGTTCCTGGTGGAGCAGGATAGTTTGTCTGTATTTGGCGGTTGTCTTTTCTGTCTGTGCTAGATGCACTGTGCTGCTTGAAGCACAGCTTCTCTGGTTGCAATAAGAAGAAGTACAGCTCTCCTGTCGTTTGGCTATGGCAGTAGGGTGGCCAGGGCAGAGGCTGCCAGTCCCAGAAGGTGAGCTAAAGGTGAGAGAAGCTCTCTGTCACACAATGGTCTGCACTACCTAAGTGCGATGGGGACTGGGAAGGAAACATTTTGGCTATTTCTGTGTGTCAGGGTAAAATTTGTATTTCCTACTGTGGCTCTCTGCCCATGTCTTAGATTGCACGCAAAGGTATGTAACAGAGTGCAACAGGAGAGAAGTGATCTCTGCCACCTAAGGAAAAAGTGTGCTCTCTAGGCAGCACCAGCTTTTGGAAACTGATTTCCTGGCTATTGTGCATGGGTGGAGATCAAGGATGATAATTTCAGCCATTCGGCAGATTATAGCATGGATGTATGATTGGGAAAGAATCCAGATTTGTTGTGAGAGATGGAAAGGAGAGTTTTCTTCCCATTTTGTCTGTTCTTGTCCTACCACCAGGTATTTTTCCAGACTGACAGGGAAACAATGCTTATAGGAGCATCAGTGATGCAGCAGTAGCTGCAAAACCTCAGGAAAACGCCAGAGGAATCTGACGCTCACTTTTTTGGATGCTGGCCATGGTGTTTGGTATGTCTAGCATGCTGTGTCACAAAAACCTTTACTTTTCAAAGAGGCTGGACTACTAATGACAGGTCCCTGTGTACAGGTCTTCTGCCAGCCTTGCTGTCTTAGCCAGTTTGTGTTGGTTTACCAGTGCTTGGACTACAATTCTTGGGTGTAACAGGGAGTGCTGTTTTCCTAAGAAAACAAACCATGGGCAAGTCATACCTTTTGCCAAATATCCCTGCCATAGCCTTTTTGCAGCATAGTTGCATCAGCTGGCTTTAGAGCTGGTCCACATTTTAGGCTGGTGATTTCCTTTGGGGCTGGGAGGAAATGTACCAGTTGCACCTCCTGTCTTACCAAGTAACAACCTCTGTGTGCCTTGGTGATTATTGTACCTCTTCCCTGCTGTAGTGAATGTTTTTACAATCCTTAAAGATATGCAAACGGCCAGGGGTGCTCAGACAGCACAGTTCTTCCCCTTTGTAAGGCTATCACTGGTTTTCTGATCCCTTCTCTTCCATTTCTCCTGGGCTCTTCTAAAAGTCTTTGGTTTGGCACAAGAATTAGTTTAAAGAGAAAAATAGCCACTGAATGCTCCTCACCTTCATCCTGAGTGGGAAATTGGGCTGTTCCGGTGCTGTAGATAATTTTTCTGTGGATTCTGTTGCCTGGAACTGATAAAGAGTAAAAAACGAGCACTCTTCCCCTTAAACCATTTTCACGTCACAGTCATTCACCTCTCCAAAGTACCGCAAAGCTTCAGAGATGTGCATGTTTAGCAATAGACAGTACAAGCTGTTGATTTTAGCTGCCACTGCACAGAGATCCCTGGAGAAAAGCATCATTATTTTTAATCTGTAAGTCTGTATTCAACGAACACCTTTTGTACTTCGTTTACCTCCTCTATGAACAGCGTAAATGTAGATGCGCCATGCAGGATGAGGCTGTGAGGGTTAAGCATCTTGTGCCTGCAACATGCTTCATAAGAATCACTAGCATTCCAGCTCATTTGGACAAGATAAATATAGAGCTGAATTTGCAATGGGAGTTTTAACCTCTGCAGTGTGATTTTCAAGGAGATCTGTCTTCAGTTACAGATGTTTTGTGCTTCCAGCTTTATTGTGAAGTGTCTACACTTTACTCTGGGATAAAAAGTCACGTCATCCACTTCCCAGGAAAACTGCTGCAATACCTCCTTTGAGGAATTTGTGCTTGCTTTTATATGTTGTTTATCTTTTCCTGGAAGATGTGATGGTGTATTATCATGCTACTTTTTCAGAATGGCTAAAATGCTCTTAGAGGTGAAGAAAATGTCTATCTTTTTAATACTTTTGTCAGAAGCACATTGTTACTTTATCTTAGGGCAGAGGTAGTCAATAACACTGAAAAGGAGTGACGAAATAATGCAGACTTGGATCAGGTTTGGCATTTGTGCTGTGTTTCTTTTGGAAGGAGTGCTGGAATTTTTCAGTAGAGCATCTCTGAATAGCAGAGATTTTTACTAGTTGCCAGGAAGAATATTTAATGATGCTTGTATGAAAATGATTTTTTTTTGAAACAAATAACTATAGTATAAGACGAATCTGTGCAAGATCTCTCAGGTTTCTTTGCTATTTTTTCTAACTCAGTCTGCATCAAAATTGGTATCAACAATTTTTCACTTTATCATAATCTTCATTTTGATAAATAGAGCACTTTTTGGGTAAAAATTTTGATAAAAATTTTGTTTCACAAAGCAGCAAGACCTGTTTCTAGCTCTTAATTTTCTTGTCATCCACTGAGCAGCTTCTCACTTTCCCTTGAAGCACTCAGCGTCCTTTTTTCCAGGCCACATGTCAGCATCTCTTCAAAGCAGTGGGCTTTCTGGTCAGTGTGTGCCTCACTGCCTTCACTGAAATATACTTGGGCTACCTGGGCCTCTGCTCTTCCCCGTCTCCAGTTGCACATTTGTGTTGTGATGGGACATCAAAGAATGAACAGCTGGGCCCCGCTCCACCACAGCTCCCTAAGGATCATGTAAAAGCTGAAGGAGCTACCTTTTTAGTCCTATTGGAGGTGCTTGCTGAGACAGGGACATGCTGACCTTGCAGCCAGGCATGTGCCTGTCCTCCTCCTTGAATGGCCCTGAACCTCACTGAATGTTGAGCCCTGCTTCCCATGGCCATCCAAGCTGGAGGTATAACCAAAGGGCTGACTCAGCAGGGTGCATGCTCTGAGACTGTTCATGGTTTTATGGTTACAGACCCTGTGGTGTCTTGGGTTAGATAAAGGGTTCGTAAGAATGAAATCATCTCTACTAACACCCTGTTGTTGATACCTCAAAGCATTTTCTGTATCGCTTTCCTTAAATGTTGCCTGCATGCTCCAAAGAAATGTTACAGCCCTGGAAAGATGTGTGGAAGCTATTGTATGTTGCTGTGTGTGGACATCTGTGAAGTGTTTCCTCTGTGGTTTTATTGTTTGTTTGTTTCTCCCCTTTACATAACCTGAGCTATTGTAGTGTCATGTAAAAAATGTCTGTGTAAGAATATGTGGAAGGGTATATAAGGGCATCTGGTTTGTGAGCATATCCTGTTAATGGTTATTCAGCATAAAATCAAAGACAAGAGACGGGAAGAGTAATCAACCACACCTAGATACACACACCCTAACAAGCAGGAGGTAACAGAGACAGTACTGAGATCCAGAGAGCAGGCTGCTCACTAGTTGGTGAGCTGGAGCCACTCAAAGCCTTGGAGTAGGTCAGCCAGGGGAGATAGAAAGGGAAGAAATGAGGTTACCATGGGTCTCAAAGGAAAGAGAAAACTTGCTGTGGGATGTTTTTGGGTGTTGTAGTATTGTGTAAAACTTACTATGAGATTTTTCATGGTGACTGTGGGAATGCATGTTATTTATCACGGGATGTTCAAGGGAAGGGCCAAAGACAGGAAGAGGAGGATTATGGCGGACCCTGGAGGAACAAGTGTGGGGAATGGGTGGCGTGGGAAGGGCAAAAGAAGCTGATCACAGTGTAAAACAGGTTGTTGGCCACTGTCCTTGTGTGGCTGAGTCCTGCACCTGGTCATTGCAGCCTGTCCTGCCTTAGTACTAAACTGCCTCTTCCTCTTTTCTTCCACCATCTCACTCTCTATTCAGTGTGGTTTGTGCGGATCTAAGTGCCAGCAAACAGAGAACGGACTGCAGATCATAGAGGCCCATGTGTCTGAAGTGTCAGTGGCTGGGAGAGACTAGTGTGTGTGCCACTTTTCGTAGGGAACTTTAGTTCTCTGTGCGTATGTATGTGCACCTATGCTGCGTGCGCGAGCAATCTGGTAGTGAACTCCAGGCTGGACTTGCCCACGAGCTGGAGACCTGCACTGGGAGAGACCCATGTTGGAGATGATGACTGAGTAAGAAGCCCTTGGACTCTGGATGGTCTTAAGGTCTCATCCAGGGTTTGAGGGACCTGTGAATGTGAGGTTGGCTGTGAACCATCAGAGTGAGGGTACGGGTAGGTCTATTAGTGAATGTCAGCCCTCACCTCCTGGAGAGGAGTACCAGGCCTGGTACCATACCTGGCATCGCTCTCTGTGTGGCCACCCATGTGTGCACTGTGTATATGTGTGCCTAATAGGACTGCATGCTCAGCCTTGCTACTGGATGGAGCTACAAATGGCAGCAGTAGGAAAAAAAAAATGGGGAGGAGAATTCCCCAGGCACTTTCTGCTGGATTTGGCTGCCCTAAACAGTTGTTATTGTCACAAGTGCCACGCTGGGCAGCCCTCTGCCTCCTGGGCTATGCTCCACAGGATGCTGTATGGGACAGGGGCACAGAGTGCCCAAGTGATAAGCCTGTGGTCATATGGGCAGGTTAGCAAAAATGCTGGCATAGGGTTATTCTTCCACGCCTGGGAGACCAAAGTCGTTTGTCACCAGGCATTCCAAGCAAATCCATCACCAAAGCAGGTATCTGGGGTATCTCTTTGTCATAATCAGATTACAGAGGTCTATCTGTGAAATGATGAATATATAACTTTTTTCCCAATGTTACAATTTTTGATAAAGCAGCCACCAAAGCCAGTGGCACAGTTCTGATGTCAGTAAATGCTTAGTCATTAGAAAGTCCCAGAAAACCCAGAGCAACTCTTCTAACAGCATCTTTTTTCACCTATTTTGTTAAGCTATCACAAGCGTGTTGCCCAAGTAATGAATATTTCAGCAGAGAAAACACATACACTAAAGTACTCTTAAAATGGCTATAGAGTGCCCAATAAAGCTTTTGCATGTTGACCTTACCTTTCTCTTTCAGGGCACAGCAGAAACACAAACCATATCTGTCCTACTGAAAACGAAGCAACATATCCTTTGAATGCATCCTTTTGCACCTTATGTGCTCACAGTGATTAACTATACAAGGTTCATGTGAGACCACAATCTGTTCTTAAGTAGACATACAGAACAGCATGAATCAGCCTAGGATAAACGTGTGTAATGTGAGGCGAGATGTTAGCCTCATGAACTAATGTAATGCCAAAGCCAGGTCCTGGCACTAACAGCCTTTGGTTCTCAGTACACAAACAGCCTGTCATATCTCATGTAACTGAAATCTGCTGATTCCCTTCACTGACCTGAAGACAGCTGAAAACAGGATTGGTGTCTTTACATCGTCTATCTGCCTGTCCTGGTGGAGATGAAGAGGAATGACTCTGTGGGTCCATTTGCAGATGCACTTATGGGAGCCCATAGGTTAATGGTTTGAGGGAGTGGTGTTCCTCAAGAGCAGACGTTTTCATCAATGATGTGGATGACGGGACGAAGTGCACTTTATGTGTTTTGTGAGTGACAAATTGGGGATGACATCACATCATTGATACACTGGAGGGCAGGGTTGCCATTCAGAGAACTTCATAATCTGGAGAAATGAGCTGACAGGACATCAAGAAGTTCAGCAAATGGAATGTGAAGTCCTGCCCATGGGATGGAATAACCACAAGCAACAACACAGGCTGAGGGCCAACTGGATAGAGAGCACCTTTGCAAAAAGGAACCCAATGGTGGACAGCAAGATGAACATGAGTCAGCAGTGTGCCCTTGTAGCAATTAGGGATAACCACATATTGGGCTGCGTTATGAAAAGTGTAGTCAGCAAATGGAGGAAAGTAATTATTCCCCTCCACTCAGCAGATTTGAGGCCTCATCTAGAATGTTGTGTAAAATTTTGGGCTCTTCAGTGCAAGTGAAATATTGAGAAACTGGAGTGAGTCCAGCAGAAGCTAGGGATTAGGTTGGGGAGGTTGGCAGAGAACATGGTGTCTATTGGGAGAAGATCGGTTTGTTTAGCCCGGAAGAGAAAATGCTAAGAAGGGGTCTAATTTTGGGGGTGTTGGTCAACAGCCAGCTGAATATGAGCCAGCAGTGTGCTCAGGTGGCCAAGAAGGCCAATAGCATCCTGGCTTGTACCAGAAATAGTGTGGCCAGCAGGACGAGGGAAGTGATCGTCCCCCTGTACTCAGCACTCAGCGAGGCTGCATCTCAAATACTGTGTTCAGTTTTGGGCCCCTCACTACAAGAAAGACAATGAGGTGCTGGAGTGCATCCAAAGAAGAGCAATGAAGCTGGTGAAGGGTCTAGAGCACAAGTCCTATGAGGAGCGGCTGAGGGAACTGGGGTTGCTTAGTCTGGAGAAAAGGAGGCTGAGGGGAGATCTTACCGCTCTTTACAACTACCTGAAAGGAGGTTGTAGCGAGGTGGGTGTCGATCTCTTCTCCCAAGCAGCAAGTGATAGGGCAAGGGGAAATGGCCTCATGTTGTGCCTCTAACATACCCAATGTTAGACTGGGTATTAGGAAGAATTTCTTCACTGAAAGGGTTGTCAAGCGCTGGAACAGGCTATCCAGGGAAGTGGTTGCGTCACTATCCTGGAGGTATTTAAGAGACGTGTAGACGTGGTGCTTAGGGACATGGTCTAGTGGTGGACTTGGCAGTGTTAGGTTTGTGGTTGGACTTGATCTTAAGGGTCTTTTCCAACCTAAATGATTCTATGATTCTGTGATTCTAATTCCTGTCTTAAACTGCCCATTGGAAGGTTACAGAGAACAAAGAGACAGGCTGTTCTCAGAGATGCAGACTGAAGGGACAAGAAGCAATGGGAACAAGTTGCAGCAAGGGAAATTTCTGACTGAACAGTGACAAAAAATTTCTTCACCTGAAAGCAGTATTACCCTGGGACAGGGACAAGAGGGATGAGGACAATCCAACCATGGAGATTTTCAAAACTGGGGTGTTGCACTGAAGACCTCCAGAGGTGTCTTCCAACATAAATTATTCTGTGATTCTCTAAGGATTTGACATGTAGCATTTCTTAATTTCTGACATGCTTATACCATCATTGTACTGCAGGTGTATGGCTTCTCCTGAGTGCTCAGGGCTATGGTTAAGGGTCTTCTACACAGCCTGTGTGTCCTCTGAGGGGACTCCTGCTATGCACATAAGAAGGTGCCAGAAAAGACGTTCGTACAGCATCAGCAGCCTTGTGGAGTGACAAGGACTGAGAGCAGCTAGCAAAATGCTGTCTGTAGGTCATCCTTCCAAAATGAAGAAAAACAAATCCTAAGAGGTTATTTACCTCCTGAAACAGCCCCCAGACACGTGATGGTTTGACGTGATCTTTTACTCAGGATCCAACTATGCCTGAAATGTTTTCTCATAAAACATTTTTGCTGTTTAAAACAGAATTTTAAAAAATTGTCATTGATTCATTTCTGAAGGTAAGTCTACATGGTATTCTGGAAGCAGGTACATGGTCACTCATTCCATGCTCTGAGCCAAATCCAGTGTAGAAGCTGTGACCACTTTCGCTGTGGCACTGCGAAATCTACCTGGGGAAGAGTCACCACATAGACACAGGACATTAACTTAGCCCCAGTACCACCACAATGCAGTTTCAGGCTTCCAGTCAGCACAAAAGCTGCAAATCAACTTCTTTCTACAAAACTTGATGAAGGTATAACTCATCTCTTATTCCCTGAGCAGGTACTACAATAACTTGCTTGGCAATACCTGCATGTACACTTGTCCCTTTATGCAGAAATCTAGTCTCTAAAGTTGATGGAATGTGAACCAGTTTCTAAACCAAATATTTCTTTGAGGTTTTCGTCACCTTCAATACTTATAGATATTTACTGAAAGTGGCAAATTGCTACAGGAAAATGTGTCAGGCCTTCTCAGAGAGGAAAGGGTGAAGAAAGAAAACTGGGCAAGGAATTTTTAGCAACTCTTTTTTTTTCATTTGATTGTTTATAATAGATGCAATACTTCTATTTAGGTTTTATTGTTTATGATTACTTGCCATGTTTCTGAGATGCTTTATGAGTTATAAATTGCTCATTGCAAGTATTTGATGTTAAAGAGTAGATTTGATGTGTACTGGTTAATTTGGAGTGGTCACATGTCGGAGACCGCATGTTCCTGTTCCTTTTTATTCTCTAAATTGGAAATGTAGAACAAACACTTGCCATTCACACTGAACTCTCAGTGTATGTTCTTCAATTTTCACGTAGATCTGGCCGACTCCTTTTATGTTCTTGTCAATAAATTGTTTGACTAGAATATGCAGGGAAAGCAAGCATGCAGAATACAAGTTAATTTGTACTGAAGTTATTTACTTGCTCTGTATTGGTAATACTGGTGTCCTGGTAAATGGAGATGGAGTTTTGATATTAAACATTATATGCTGTCCTATCACATGTTGCACAAACTTTGGTTGGTTCAGCAAAAGGTCTTTCAGGCTGCTGAGAATCATTGGAAAACCATATGAAAAGAGAATGAGCTTTATGCTGAAATTGTTAAAAGAGGCAACATATTCTGAACTGCATAGGTTTTGGAATGAACTTGCAGGAAAGCTTTGTCCCACGCTATACTGTAACACCACTGTATTTTGATTTGATAAGACTTGGGGGTCAATTGATTAATATTAAGGAAAGGGAGCTTTAGTTAAGAGCTATTTCAGTTGCTAAGACAACCACCTCACGACACTGCAGTACGGCAGAAAAAATGGACTACTGTTAAATGATGCAATGAAATTAATGATCTAGAAGAAACATAGTGCCAGATCCTCAGCTGACACAGACTGAAGCCGTTTCCCCTGGAGAGCTATTCTGATTTGCACAAGATGATCTAACATGCATTTCCTGAAAGGAAAAGGTGCTGATTTTTGACATACACTGTCCCTTCTCAATCCAGATTGAGACCCACATGGTTTGCTGCTGCTAGGCAAGTCAGAACTCAGGACCTGGGAATCAGATCTGTTCTTTCACCAGCCCACGGGATAGCCTGGAGGAGACCACTGATCTCCATGCTGCAGTTCCCCATCTGGCAAATGGCAGCGGCTAACCTAGCTTTCCTCTCTTCATCTCCCTCCCCAAGGCTGGAGCTCAGCTGCCGCATGGTGCAATGTAACAGCAGGATTTATTATCCCATCTGTAGGGTTACAGAAGTTCCAGTGCCACTACTGGCATGGTTCTGCTTCACCAGAAGCAGCACTAGTATAAATAAATCGTATGCAGATGATCATAGCCCAGACAATGAAACCACTTACATGGATGAGGAATTGCCTCCAGGTGTGATCCGAGTTCACATATTAGAGTCACAGTACGAAAGTCCCCTCCCGACACTTGACAAGTTGGACCTCCCCGGTCTTTTCAAGGTATCTTCTGCCTTCTGCAAGTTGACAGAAATACTCTCTTCCCATAGGACCAATAGCACTGCTTATTACTGTTATTACTAATTGGCATTTTCTGTTCCAGAAACCAGTTTCTTATTGATCTGAACTCCACTAAAAGATCTAACTGTTTGACGTTTTCCATGTTGCGTGTTAGTCTTAGGTGGTTCATTTATTTTTAAAAAGTCGCTTAGACTCAGGCTGCTGTACCTACAAATGATGCCTAGAGGGAAAAGACACTCCAACCATCTCAAAATCCAATGTATCCAGATGATATTTCATTTGCTGCACTTAACATCCCCGTCTTCTGGTATATGGGTCTAAATTTGGCAGGGTGAGGTATGCGTCTCACCACTTACGCGAAATCTTGCTATTTGGTGATGTTTTAAGCTGCTGCAAGAGCAGGCCATGATGTGGTAGTAAGGTTGGTCAGCATATTCCTCTATGAGCACCTGTTTTAATTTGTAACTTTGTTTTCCTGGTAGGAGAACAATGAGTACCTCATTGTAAGATTTTTCCATGCTTGTTTTCCTTCCTCAGACTGGCTGTTTTGAAATGTTTGTTTTTGGAACAAACATTTGAACTTCCTCTGAGATAGGATGTGGTAGGAAAGGAAGCTGGAAGCATGTTTACCTTTAACAAAAAAAAATTCTTTAACTGTCTCAATTCTTTCTTGTGTTTGCTTCCCTAACTTAAGTAAAGAACTTGTTGTTCAAGAACAGATTCACATTTTGGTAAAAAAACCCACTGTTATGTCAATGTCTTTATTTCTTTCTCATATGCACCAAGTTATTCTTAATGAACTGGAAAAGTGGTCTGAATCCGAAAGATGAAATTCAGTAATGAAAGAGAAATCAAATGCACAACTATAACAGAAGAATAAGAGGTCACACAAAAGCACTGTAGAAAAGGTTGAGAAGATATCAGGGCCTCAGACTGAGTTCATTAGAAGATATTGTTGTGAAAAAGCTAAATTTTGTTCTTGAATTTATTACTATGAGCATAGTCTGTGAGACAAAAGAGATAATTCTTCTGAGTTGAAGGTTGCTAAGGCTATATTACAGTAACTTTTGAAGTTGTATACCAGGCTTTAAGAAGATACAGACAAATTGGAGAGAGCCAAGAGGAGAATGATAAAAGACTTAGAAAACATGAGCTCTCAAGAAAGGCTGAAGTACTTGAGTTTGATATAGAAAAAGGAGTGGTTGAACAGAACTTGGTAAATCTTCAGAAGTATAAAAAGATTGTTTTGAAGAGGATGATCATCAATTGTCCTTTGTATCCAAGCAGAGCAGGACAAAAAGTAGTTGGTTTAATTTGTAGGGAGAGAAATACAGGTTAGACGTTGAAAGACTTTTCATATTTTTGCCATCATTACACACTGTAATTGAAGCAGTCATTAAATGGATGTCCTGAGGAAGTGGTGGATCCTGACTCACTGGATGCTCTGTACAAGCAAACTGGAGGAATATTTGTCAGGGTTGGTTTAGTTGTTGCTTGTTCTGCCATGAGGCTTGTCTTCTTGTGGCTGTGTTACTGCGTGTATTATTTAAGCACACCACAACCATCCCAAGGTAGTCCTGTAATAATGGGACTGCCCCTCGACCTCTTCCTAGGACCAATGTAATGGATTTAGGCAAATCAAAATTGCTAGCAGCAAGTATAGTTTCCAATTAAAATTTGTTTTTGCATCTGATGTTAACCCATAACAGAAGAACACAAGAAGTCATGTTACGTGTAGAAAGCAGCTGGGAAGAAGACAGTCATTTGTGGATCAGGAAAAAGAGTGAAAAAAAGAAGAAATTGCAGCCTGGCTGAGCTTGTACTTACAGAAAAAACTTTTCCAACACCTTCTGGAGTGTCAGGACTGACACGTAGCTTGACCACACAATTTGTCTGGATCTATAGACAGCAAAGTGTGGGTGCAAATGAGACCTGAAGAGTAGAAATGCAGGCGTTATGAATGATAATGGTGACTTGTCCTTGTTCCCTTAAGTAAGGTGTGTTTTTCTTGTGCTGAGAGCTTGACCTGTTCAAATTAGCCCTGCTTGCAACAAAAGGCATTACTTTAATTTAATTTAATTTAATTTAATTTAATTTAATGCTATAAGCTCCTTATCTGATGAAGTTAGCTGAAATACTAGCTTGTTTTTCTGATGTGTGATTTGTTTTCTTTTACTATCATAGTCATTTTTCCTAAGACACCTTTTTCCTAAATATTTTTTCTTCTTCTTCTTCCTTTATAGACTTTTAAAATCCAGTCTTTCTTCTCAGTCTCTCCCACTAAATTCCTTGTTCATTTCTAATGTCAGCTACTGTAAGATCCACCTACCCAAGCCCACCCAATTGTTAGTCATCTCTCCACCCCACCATCTGCAGGCCATGCCATTCATGGCATCAAATCCCTGCTCATCATATTTCAGTTACTCCTATCTTCCTTTCAAGGCATGGTTTACTTAGATGCTATGCTTCTGCATCCTCCTTCCCGCACACCTCTCCTACTTAACCCCAGTTCAGGACTCAAAGTTACAAGCTAAAAGATTTGTTGGATAATGAGAGAGATGGTCTAGCACCATGGTGTGGTACAGCTTTCATCCTTCATTTCTGAGATCCAAGTGTGCATGTACGGTGATGGCTGCACAGTCCTCCTGTTAATAGCTTTTGAAATGTATTCATTGCTGTCTGCTATCCTCATACAAAAACTAATGACCTTTCCAGGACATTATCTCAATAACGTATCGCAGATCATGTTTGCATCTTGAGAGAGAAATTTCACCAGTGAACTCAGAGGCCCAACAGTTTCTGGATGCTGAGATTTTGGGGTGTGTTGGACCCCGTACTTTACAAACCTAAGTGGAAATTGAATTTGTTGGGAAATGCAGTGCTGGCTACAAGTGCTAACAGGGTGAAAACTGACCCTGGCATGTATGGCATTTCAAGGGCAGGCATGACAGGAACAGGATAAAGGAAAGCATGGCACTGACCTCCTAAAAACTGGAGCAGGCAAATAGTCCAGGCCAGGCTGTAGCTGTTTCCATTACTGGAAAGACTGTGCCATTTTAGAAAGGGAAAGGGGTGATGAGGGCAGAGCTGCCCACTCATGTAATACAACGGGAAGAGTGCCAGCAAATGGCAGCAGGCTGCTGCACAGCTGCATGCCTGTGGCATTAGGCAGAGGGGTATAGGTGCGGCCAGCAGGAGAGTCAGATGGACCAACACTTATCCTCCACCTTATCACTCCACCAACAGTGAGAGAGAGCCTAGCAGTGGATTTTATCTATTGTATGTGACGAGTATGATCAGTTTTGCTGCAGAGCAGAGCAGAGCATCAAACAACTTCTTCCATCTCACTCTGTTATTCTGCTTGGCAGCCTGACCCAAGCCATGTGTCCCACTCGTGCATATTTGTCGAGCACCAGGAGCTCTCCCAGGACTTCTTCCCTGATTTTCTGGGAGCAGAGTCATATGGGGGCATCCCAGGCAGGGCTGTTCACTAGGACCACATTTTACCTGAATGCCAGCTGCTTACAGGGGCGTGGCTCATGATCATGCAAGGGTGAGATCCCAAGGATCAAAAATGAGAGTAATTTAGTAACATGTGAGTTTTGGAAGGACCTGTGGAGATTCTTTTCTTCTGCTGGCTGTGGGAGGGAGGGTGAGCAAGAGAGAGCTTATTTTAAACCTGACTTAGCGACTTCTTTGAGGAAAGAAAAGACACATTCTGTAGTCTTCCTGAGTAATTTAAAGTGACAGAAACCGGTGAGAGACAGCAATATTTTATTAGGCATAAAACCCTGAAAAATATCTCACAGTCGTAACCCTGAGACAGAAATAGAGGTGCAAAAATTCTGTAGTGTTTTGAGTGGCTTGGTAATACCAGCACATTCAGTCCTCCCTTTTCAGAAATATGTCAGCTACCAGTGAAAGAAGTGTGACGGGTGCGAAGCTTGATTCGATCAGGGATGGAGAGGCTTTTTCTGAAATTTCTCCTACAGCAAAATCCCCTTTACATCTCAGCCTAGAAGAAGATAAAGAAGGAAGAGAGGTCTCCTGCCCATTCTGGTGTTATATGCAAATCAGAAGTCATTTTCCAAATAATTTGTGTATTTACTGAAAACATCTGAAGCAGATGCTGTCCATGGGGAAACAACATGATGTTTTACAGAAGAGGGCCATGAAACAGCATGCTTTACAATCTTAGAAGCACTCCAATATGGTAAAGAAACAAGTACCAGGTAATAAGTAATGATAGGGTACGCAAAAAGGAGGGCATGAGAGCCTTTTCAATGTGGAGAGGTTGGAGAAGAATTCAGCCCAAACAACATGCAATGCAGCTGTATCTGCCACAGCATGAGGGACACTGAAAGGCACTTCTGCTGTTGCTTCCCACAAGAGCAACAACCTTTCCAGCATGCTGCACGGAAAGAAGACTGCATAGGCCAGTGTTCTGCGGTTGCCTTTGGAGGTGGAGGTTACAATGCTTTGCAGCTGGGTCTCTCATTGGTAACGGGCACTAACACAGCCAGGCAGGCCGTCAAGCATGAACTGTGAGCTGTTGTTCATGCTAATGGTACCAGCTGCTCTGTACACACAAGGAGTTTGTCAAGAACGTGTACCAGGATCTCAGAGGTAGCAGCTTGCAATTAGCACCATGAGGACCTTAAAATGAGTTCTTGTCATGCAAACTTGGATTGACAATACCACTATCCAGCCTCTCCTCCACCCACGGGTCCAGCATCCGACCTCTCCACTCATGGGTCCCTGCTGAGTTTTTACTCCCATGATCTTTCTAAGTGATGGGAAGCGTGTCACCCTTCCTGACTCAGTAGAGGTATACCTGAGTGAGTCTTTTTTTTGACACACACTTGGGCTAAAAGTAGGCATCACGGGTAGCCAGACCAAGAGTTTCCACACACGCATGTGTGCACTCCATCTATTTTGAAAGTGCACTTTTTTTGTAGAATCTGCAGGAAAGCAGTGGTTACATGAGTTATATTTCGTGTCAGCTTAATGAGGACTACATACTGCATCTGTGTGCCTTCCATCTGTCTGTTATCTCCTTCATCCTACCTTTGCTTACCAGACCAGTGCATAATGAAGATGCCTAGGTGTCTTCATGGAAACTTTTATCAATCTAAGATTTTCTTCTGTAAACTGTGCTTTTCCTCTTGGGAGACTTTTCTGTATTTTCATGCCCCACTGGAAGCATTTTGGAGTTTGCCTACCCTGTGCAATGAGGAAGCACCAACATTATCTCAAGTCCAGAGATGTTATGCAGGTGTGTTAGTACAGCAATCTAATTTGAGGCTAACTAGTCTAGCCAAAAAGCAGGATGGATTTACCAATGTGAAGCACCAAACTAAGGTGTCTCCCGTACTTCTGTTGTCTCAGGTTTCTCTGTATGCTGCTGCATCATGCCGCATAAGCTCGCCCTTGCCTGAGTTTGGTGGGAACTGGGTCAGACCAGTACTGCCAGTCTGAATAATTTCATTGCAACCTGTGCAATTTGGGGGTGTGTTTTCGAAGCTTCCTGAGGAAGGATGAGATGCAAGGCTGCTGCCTCAGAAATCTGTCCTCATTCAAAGTCTGTCACCTTCTGTAGCTGCCTGTAAGACAGAGCCAAGCCAAATGGCTTCTCTTCTCCACTTGTATCCTGAAGTGAAGCATCCATTTTCAGCTGCGTTGAAGGGATGCTCACAGGCAAAAAGGCAGCTGCTCCAAGCTTGGGGAGGGTGAGGTACTGTGGGGATCCCGGCATGGAAAGGTGAGAGGGTGCAAGTAATACTAGAGGGCAGAGGCATAACAGAAAGAGAAGAGTTGAATTTGGAAGAAGAGCTGAGTGCAGCAGGGCAGGCTATTGGGTCTTTGCCCAGAAAGTAAGCACAGAAACGTGGCATTGCCATCCTCATTAGCTAACTGAGACTCAGAAAGGATGTGGTGAGAGCCGTAAGAGCTTTTATAGTGATGTGAGGAACCCCTTCAGTGCCCAAATTTTTAAGAAAGGGGCAGAACTCTGTGGGAAAGCATTCACAGGGACACAGCAGCAAGGCATGCCTTCCTCGGGAGCTGGGCTCCCCCTCCCCTCCTTGTGGTGGCAGGAAGCCTGAAGGATGTAGGAGGGATGCTGGCTCCCTGAGCAATGGGAAGGGAAAAGTAAGGAGAAACAAAATATCTTTTGTTCTGTTTGGGAAACCATAATTCAAAGATTTGAAGCAATCATTTTGAAGTCCAGATAAATAGAAATTATGTGCTTTGAAATTATAGGAATAGAAGATTAAAATTACCCACAGGCTGTAATTATAACTCTTGCCCTCTGCTCAGATTAACTTGTTTCCAACAGGTAGAAAAGTGGCAGCTGTTGTAAAAACATTGTTCTAGTCTCACATGTAAAGAGCTCTGCAGTTCACAGAAGTCTTAGCAGAAAAATGAGTTGATAACTTGATACATAAGGACAATTATTTCTTATGGTAGTTATGGCTGTTAATTTTCTTTCTATTCTCTTTGTACTGGAGGGAAATTTGAAGCTGGGGTGAAAATGGGGAGGGAATGGGGACTGTAAAAAGGAAAGGTTGCTTGTTCCTGTGGCTTGGGAGGGTAAGTGGAAGGGAAGCAAATTCCATAACCAAGCCACGGTGAGTCTCAGCTACTTGCATACCACTTACGGCTGACTTTGCAACTGAAAGTATTACACATGCTTTGGCAGAGGCATAAGGAGGCATAGCCACTTTAGAAGCTAGGCTGAGGACTGTGATTTGTGTTTTCTTTTCTCCTGCTTTCAACCCCCAGTGAGGATAATGGTTTCATGACCTCTTCTCGTGGAGGAGGGGGATCTGGGTAGTTGGCAATACTGAGGATGCCACAAAGATGACCTTGGTGAGGGCAGTGTTTCTGGATCCTTGTGGAGGTCGGGCATGTGTACCCTTCTCCCTTGCTTGAGAGACAAGCATCACCCTGTGTCTGGAGCACAGTACCTTCCATGGTCCTGCAGGAGAGCCTGTGTTTCCTCCTGCCTTTTGGAGAGGATTGGCAGTTGCCCACCCGGGGCAGCGTGCAGCTGCCGAAAGGCGCAGGCATGCTGATTCCTACTATGTGGACCTGCGTAAAATTACCCTACAGGCTCCATGAAAAGCAAATGAGGTAGCACTCATGTAGGTGCTTGTGCAGTCCAGCCTCCTCACAGCGTCCAAGCTCTTCTGTGATGGACAGTCACATTAGAAAAGTGAGATTTGAACACAGCTTTGCAGGCAGTGCAGAACACGGGTCATGTGAATCTTCCACCTGAGCATCTTCCATTATCTGTGTTCAGTCAGGGTAAAGGAGAAAGCAAAACTCTGACATTGCCACTGTTATGCAGATTGTGTTTTCATAGATTTTTCTTTTGAGAGTGGAGTGATTTGCCAAACCTCTGATGTGACATGTGATTTGGAGATAAATTTCCATATGCTGTTTAAACCTTGTTGCTATCAGAGTTCACTTGTCATTTGTACAAAGAACACACGTACCTTAAGTGGAAGTATCAACATGTAGAGTTACTACCCTGTAGAGACTGTCATCCTGCAGTTCTCTCTTCCCAATCCACTTTAACTTTGTTGCAGTGTTAGATGTAATGCCAGGATGTAGCAGCTAACCTGAAGTCTACTAACAGGGATTAATGAAGTTCTCAATATTTCTGATACATTTATACTATAAAAGCAAGCTACTTTGGTTGGGCAATTGCTCAGTGTCTTTATGTCTGGGTAGCCACATTTTCATTCTTCTTAACTTTCTCATTCCACCTTTCGCAGCTGTTCTGTAAATTTGTTTATTGTGTCTTGACCTACTTGATCTTGGTTTTACATTGATGTTGATTTGGATATTACAGGATTCCTGTTTCTGAGGCTGGTCTTCATGGCAGAACATTTTTAACAACCATAATACCATAAACCTTTTCTTGGATTAGGTTCTTCTTTGTAACTCTGGGTGTCTCCCAGAGAAGGAGGGACAGTTGTTTGATCTTAAACAGAAGAGACAGTCACAGAAAGATTGACAGGAAGAACCTGAAAGGCCTGTGAAGTATTTGTTAGGTCATTGTTTTTATGACCATTTCATATGTTGGACTTGGAATTTTTCTGTTTTGCTTTTATGACAGCTGGAGTGAGAGAGGCGTGCCTTTTGGTCTACTAAAAGGAACGAAAAATCAGTATTTCAGCATTTAATTATGATTGTATACGTAAAACTACTTTTGCCACCTTTGACCTGGCTTTCCGTTCTGGAGGTACAGAACAGATTTTTAAACAGAGGATAAAATACAGCTTTCCTCTGAAAGATCATATTTCTGACTTGCAATTTTATTGTTGCACTTGCTTTTATTTCCTCCCTTAGCAAATGTTCAGCACCAGTATTGTCTTATTTCTGTCCCATAACTCCTAATCAGAATGTGAGCTCTCTAGGGAAGGATTGATCCACTTTGTGCATAAGAGCACTGTGCTGGGATGGGGAGCAAGAAGGGGGTGGGAATATGTGTCAGTATTTAACTCTTGCTCTTCCAGGCATTACTGCAGTACAATAAAAAAATGACAGCTTCCAGAGTTTCACCACCACTGGGGACACTAGATATCTTCCTGCCCCAAGTCCCTAAATCCCATTGAAAAAGGGCTAGGTCTGATTTTCTGGCAGTTACGGAACAATTAGAAAGCAGTATGAATGTTAGGACCTTTCATTTTGCTAGTCTGAGACTCCAAAGGCATTCTGAGCTCCTCATGTAAATGGCTCAATTATTTCCTGCCATGTATTTATAGTCAGGTAATTATTAGCAGTGAGTTTTATTTATCTAGATTGACTGAGCAGAAAGGGGCCTTGTTCACATGATTGTTGTGGGGAGATGAAACAGCCAGCTGAATACCCTCAGGCAGTCAGCTTGAGCACAAAAGGTCTTTGCCCCTGAAGAGGCAAGTGCATGCACCAGCCAGGAGGGAATGTCTCACCGCATGACTGTGTGGCAGGAGTAGGCAGTGGAGCACTTTGGAGGATTGCTGGTCTTAAATAGCCACCAAAGTGAGAAGCACTTGTGCCTGTAGTCACACCAAGCACGCCAGAACCATTCATACTCCATGGCCCTCAAGGCAAAGGAGCAAATGGGGAAACTGGGGCAAGGGGTGCTCCAGGAAGGATGCTTCCTGGGATGGACCTTTACAGGTCAATCTCAGGTAAAGGATTAAGGACATGAACCATGTATTCAACTTTTTAGGGTTTAACCAGCCTCTATGTACTATGTGGGCACAAGATCTCATCTCTACTAGGCTACAGACCCCTCACCATACTGCCAGTCTTCCTCGGTTGCATTGCATCTTGTCCTGACTGTCTGTTCCCTTATATGGTCAATGACACCATTTCTAACCTTTTTGCACAAGGACATGGTGGCTAAAAGGTGATGCCATTGCACCCCCAAAGACAGGGACTGGATGGGCTTTGACATCCTGAGGACATAGTAGCATGTCTCTGTCTGTTTCGTGACACACTGGAGAGTCATTTCAGTGCAGTGCAGGCTTTGTTCTGCACAATGCACCACTACTTGATGGCATATCTCTGTCTGTGTTACCAGAAGGAAGTGGGAGATGAGGATGTCTGCAGAAGGCAAGCTGAGGTGAAACAATAACCAGCAATCCTGAACAGTGGTTGCCGACAAAAAAAAGGTTCCCATGTGGATTTTTCTTGAAAAAATGTATGTATGTGGGCTGAAGATGCTAGTGACCCTAGGGAGGAAAGAAAAAGGAGTGGGTGAAAGCAAATGCAGAAGGTCACTGTGAAGGTCCTCAGAGGAAAGGGAGAAATATACGAAAACTTCAGGTCACATGCAGACTGTGTGAAAATCCTCAGCTGACTTTCACAGGATGGATCTCTGTTGTGTTGCAGCGATGGTATTTCTTTGGAGGTCATGTCATGGAAAGTGAGGCAGTTGTGTGGGAGTAATATTGTGAGACTGCTGCACCTCTGTAAGAGACAAAAAGTAAAGGAAGGGCAAAAAAGCTGGTTTGGTCTGGGGAGAAACCTTAGGAGGCTGAGGGGATTGGGAAAGTGGTATGTGTGCCTTGGCATTACCACATTGGGGGTCTTTTACCTCTGCCAAGACACCTACCACTACGGGGCTGCCTCACCAGGCATGCAAGTGACTGTCAGTCCCCCGAGGTGCATTCTTTCCCTTGTCCTGGTAGCCTGGGAGTCTGGGATGTGTTGTGTTTGGAGGTAACAAGCCTATCTGTGCAAGCTGGGTGGGTCTTTGTCCCACCTTCCTCTGCAGAATGTAAACCCACCCCTTGCATTCCAGATATCTCTCAGGGGTCTGGTGCTGGCCTGCCTGAGCTCTTGGGAGCTTCATCCCTTGATTTCTGACCCTGAGCTTTATCATGTCAAGGATTTGAGACATCATTATATATGATCTCTTTTTTTCATAACAATGAGGACCACAAAAGGAAAATTAAGGCAGAAGGAAGCTTCCAGTAAGTCATTACCTTGCAATCATTACCCTTTTTTTCACCCGTGCGATGATTGTTTCCATGGAGACCAGAGCAAACCAGTGGCTACGAGCGTGCATTCTGGTGGTTCCTGTTTCCACAGAAACATGTTCTGGATTGCCAGAAACGAAGTTACTGTTGCCCAGCCAAACTCACCAAGTGGTGCAGTTCAGGAATAACAAGTTTCCTTCCAATTTTGTGCTCAGATGATCAGTCTCAGAGAGTCTAGGAGTGGCAGAGCAGCTCATGAAGATCCTTTCACAGGTGCAGGGCATCCCAAGGAGCTTTGCTGGCTGTAGGGTGGGATTACCAAACCAAAGACACTGTACATTGCAACCAAGCAAATAATCTGCTTAGATGATTTGTGTTTGCTGCTGCAAGAAGCTCTCCCTCTGTACCTGATACAACTGCTCAGGTTGTCTTGCTTGGTACAAAACCAGCCTGAATTTAAGAAGCAGACAGTTGGCTGATGCGAACTTCAAGTTGGATAATTTAGGGAATATACTGTAGTGCACAACATTGTCAGAAATGAAGTTTGTTTAGGTGTCAGAAAAAATAAAGTTTGACTCAATTTCTTATCAATCTTTATACAAATTGCTTTATATGTAACAGATAGCTAGTAGAAAAGTTGGTCCCTTGTGTGGCTATAAATATATGACATTTCCTATGCTTTTGTTTATAGGGTTTCTGTCACCGACATCTGTTGATTCTATCTAGAAGATGCACATTTTTGATTGCAGTTATTCTGCTCTTTAGACAAACACTAAGAATAGTGTTCCTGGCACAGCAGGTCACTGAAGAAGGGCTTGAGAAATGATACCCACTCCAGCTAACATTGCCTTCAATTGGGGCATCGCATCAATTTCATGTTGAACCAATTTCTTTAGGAATAAAAAAGGAAATTATTTTGAGTTTGGAAATATGGTTTTAATATGCTGGATTGTCATTAATAGCCAGATTAAAGGCCATTGTGACATAAAAATTATCTCGCAAGTCTGATCCTCGCTTTTAAAACTCTATTTGCAGTAACCATCGGGTCAGGTATTTTTCAATTCATTCCAGAGAAGGCCAGATATGAAGCTAGAAGAGACATCCAGCGCAACCTGCTGCAGTGGAGATGATATGCTTTCATCTATTACTGCTGTATATAGGACCATAACCTTGTGGAATAAGCTTCCCTGCCAAGAAAATATTCTTTCTCAATTTGAAGCAAAAGAAGAATCCACTGCTTTCAGTAATGGCTTGTCCTAATGGTTAATCATCCTTGCTGTAACAAATTGCTCCTTGTTTCTAATTTGTCTGGCATTAACTCCCAGCCAGTGAGTTTATGCATGTCTTTTTTATCCATGTTAAAAATCCTTTTAATATTTGTGATTTTCTCTCTGTGAGTCTGCCTTTACTCTGTAATCAAGTCACCCCTCTCTCTTCTGGATTTTTTTTTTTTTTTGTGATAAGATAAGCAGCTCAGGCTCCTTGAATCACTTACAGAATAAGGCTGTGCTCAAACCTCAATTTCTTTTCTCATGACAGTCTCTTCAATTTATTTTTAACACCCCTTTAAAAGTATAGGGCAATCTATTTTTAACATCCCTTTAAAAGCATAGGCATTTGAACAATTTATGAGATTCTGATATTGAACTCATCAGTTCTGTTTAGAGAGCTGGAAAGACCTCAGTGCTAAATCCTATTCCCTCATTCATACACCTGGAAACCCATTTACTTGTTTAATATCATCATGTTGCACTAAGGGCTTATGTGTTATTTTGTCTGTTGTGAGTCTTAAGACTTTTTACCTCCCTTCAGCATACAGTTCCGCTGATGTGGCTTAGGGTCTTTAAACTTGTCGGTGTTACCTGTTTACATCAGACAATAGCTTACGCATTTTAACGTGCAGATCTAATTTTTGCCAACCAAGCCTCACTCATTTGTCCAGTTTTATGTGGAATTATGGATGTCTGGATATGGGATATGCCCACAGAGCTGCTCTTGTGCACTCAGCATGGTAGAGAGCCTGGGTGACCAGGAGCTGTCACAGTCTGGCTCCAAAGACTTGGTCTCCCTAGAAAGTGCAAGGCCTGGCAAAGAAATTAAAATGTGCATAATACACGTGCTCTGTACTAAGGAGTTGTACAACTGCAGCACAGGGAACTGGAAATGCTCTTCACACTGGGGTGGTTACCTTCCCTGGAACCATTACTCATTTATTTGCCTTCCCATGTGTTACTCTGTGCAGCCTTTAATCTTCTGCAAAGAACATTTATTTCTTTAAAAGATATTCATTTTAAGTAGGTGTATTCTATTTTTGACACATCCATTTCATATCATTAGAATATCACCCTGCAGTGCTGGGGTGTATTTTTCTTTTTTCTTTCCCTTTTTTTTTTTTTTTTTTTTAAATTTTCAGTTTCTCATATCTGCGACTGACTGTCACTATGGCATCTTTCCTCCATGTGAGTCAGGAGAGGAGCTGATTTCTCAAGTCATCTGTGTCTTCCATGTGTCAGCTGGCAGCTGTACACCACCAGGGGTGGAACAATGCAATTCACTGCAAATTGCTCTGGGGCTTTGCTGGCAGGAGAGACACAAGCATCTCCTACACCCCTGAGGATGCTGGGGAGCTGAGTGGAACTGGTAACTAAAGACATTGATCTCTACCTCATGCACCCCTGAACACAGCCCTAGCTGATGACTGAAATTGGATTCGACTGCCTTATGCTAGGCTTTGTTTAACAACCTGACTGCCAGGAAATGAATGAGGGGTGCCAAGCAGGGCAGGTGACCTCGGCCGTAGGAGCAGAGGGGTCCTGGGGGCCCTCAGCCCTAGTGGAAATGAGATCCAGTGCACAGCTGCTGCAGCAGAGAAGTGGGCTGCTGAGGGCTGCCTCTGTCCACCCTTCCCACATCACCCTGTGTGTCTGCAGCTCCAGCAGTTGCAAGGGGGAGTATGGAGAGGTTCAATTTGCCAGCAAAGTTCTTCAGAAGGAAAATAACCCTTTCCTTCCTGCATCTCTGGAATGAATTACAAAATACCTGACCTGATGGTTACTGCAGATGGAGGTTTGAAGGCGAGGATCAGACTTGTGAGATAATTTTTTCCTTGCCTCTCCCGGGTAGGCTTAGTGTTATCCTGCTGTTAACTGCCTGAACAAGATACTGGACTAATCAGTGTTGGCTTCGTTTGCTGGCAGCAATCCTTCTGTTCATATGAAAGCTGATGTTATGACAAGAAGAAACAAAGATGTTTAAGAGTCAAAAAAAAGGGTAATAATGGGGACTCTTTGGACCATAGTTCAGAATCTGAATGGGAGAACAGCTGGAAACAATTTGTATCTGTGTGTATGTGCATGTACACATCTATGTATGTATATGTGTGTGATGTAAAGTGTTTGAAGTAGTTACACAGTAAAAACATAGTAAGAGATTTACACAAATTATTCCTTCAGCTCCAGCAGTTGGGCAAATAATAAAAAAAAAAAGGTTAAATAACTTATTACAAATCTAATACCAATTTTTGCTGACTGAGTTACTCAATGCTCTCCAGTGCTTTTCCTTCCCTGGCAGGATGCTGCATGGCAGGAGGATGATACAAGCAGCAGGCTCTCCACAGTCAGCTTGGCCTGAGCGTGAGGCAGGACTCTGGGGGATTCCCAGGCAGGAGGGGGCAGTCACTGTGTTGGAGCTCAACAAGCTCCTGCTTGATGAGTCTTTGCTAATTTGGAAGGAGCGTATCTGAAACGGACAAATCCAGGCATCAGGTGAAACAGCAACGCATGACAGCCTTTAATTTAACTCTTGTTCATAGGATGGCAGATTCGTCTCAGAGCAGGAGAGAAACAAAATACGGTGAAGCTGACCGGGGCATGTTTGTCACCCAGGGCCTTCACTTCAGCCTGTTTCAGACTATGCCTCCCTTGCAGGCTGTGCTGTTGGGTGCAGAGCTGACTTCAGGGCTACGTAAATAAGTCTGCATACAGCTCTGTCCTACTTGACAGGAGGTCAAGCAAAATGCTAATTCCTGAGACAACCACAGAGCACCCATGGAGCTGAGTGTAAATGCTGCCACAAGTTCCAACTTCTCCTCTGTATCATTTCGCATCCAGCCCCAAGCTAGCCAACAAGTTCTGTTGCTTCACCAACTGTCATCTTTGCCCTGCTGGGAAGCACATGGCATGGTACACATTTTGCACGCGCCTGCTTACGGGCCGAGAATCACAGCGACACAGCAAACCCCTGCGGTGCTTTCAGATTTCACTGCTCTGATAGCTGTCAGCTGTCAGTGGTTATTGCCTTCCCTGCTCCAGTGTGGGATGGTGTTTTTTAGCACCAGCCCACCCTCATGGGCAGTTTAATATGCAGCATGGCAAACCGGGAACTGAAACACGAGCAACATCATCTTCTGCTGACTCCATGGCAGCTTCCAGTGGGCAGCAGTGGTGGCAATGTCTTAGCCTGGTGCAGCCATAGCCACAGCTCTCCCTGTCAGACAGCTGGATCCCTGTTTTGAGATCATGCTTGTGTGCACTTTTCCAGCGATACATGTCACATATACCTGGGCACCCTGTGTCCAAGCAGGTGTTACTAGGTAAACCAGGCCCCTATTTGCTGCTGGGCCCCGAAGAAAAGAAAGGAGTAAGGCTGGATGCAGGAGTGCTGCAATGGTGTCGGGATAGAGTGGTGGCATATTTGCAACCCACCACCTCACAGAGCATGGATGAGAGGTTACTCTGCATGTCACTGGAGGTCTGTGTTCCCTACAACTGGAGGGAAGGAGAAAGAAAGTCAGGAGCAAACCTGGTGCAAGCCTTGTCCTTTAGTCTTATGTTTATGTGAGGGATGTTCTAGATACATTGCCAAGCAGCATAACGTCTCTGGAGTTCGCAGTAAATTCATGGCAGTCAACCCATTAGGTTTACAGAAGAGGATTTACAGTTATTGTGAAACTTCCCAGGAGATGCTGTTATATATAGGCTTAAGTTCTTCTTAGTGTGGAAGCAGGGTACAGCCCTCAAAGGAACACTTTTATTCTTAAATTTTTGATGTAGCAACTTCTCTGAAATATATCTGCAGTTTTCCTGGTTCTAGTTTCCTCTGTGCTTTTTTCTGTGTTTAGCATCAGTTCTGGGGAACTGGGCACTATAGTTTTGGGTTGTGATTTGTGAGAAGTGTTCTTACTCTGTGAGGAATATACTACTATCCTGACAGAAATAAAATGAGTTATATGATATTACACAAACTCTGTATCTTTGATTTCTTTTCCTTTACAAATTCATCCTACAAAACTTTGACATGTGCTGCCTCCCAGCAGAGAGGTTCCTGTAACAATTACTAAAGGATATGTAATAGTAATAGCTTGAGTTACTTCATACACTCACTATCAAGTCAATACTTTCCTGTTTCCTAGCAAATATGCCTATTGATTATACAGACTGACAAACAGGAGACAAGTTCAGAGGCTAAAAGCTTTTGAGAATGGATTTTTCTCAAGACACCAGATATTGATCAATGTTTGCTAAATATGTATCAATAGATGGTTAATAAAATATGTTTGTGCTTCTGTAACAGCAGAGGAAATAGAAATGTTTTAGTTTATAGGAAGCCAAGGTCATATTAAAGAGGCTGTGGTACCTTTTACCTCTTTGCCGAATACACCTCCAGGATAGACATATTTCCAGTGCTGATAAATATGCATAGGGTACTTGTGAATACCAGGCTGAGAGGGACACTGTGACATAGGACAGGGGAGAAGAATTAATTTCTTGACAGTTCAAGTGCCAAGAAAAAGGGTGGATAGGAAGCAAAGAACATTCTTCTTATGAGAGGCTGCTGAAGGACTGATCAGCTATAGCAGCAGAGGAATTTTCTCTTCACATTTATGTTGTTTGTTTGCATCAGTATACGCAGACAGGGACAGACTGGTGCCTTTATACCCTGCCTTTCTGAAGAAGTCTGCTTAGCTTTAATGAACCTTTCTGTGAGTGCATGTCACAGCCATGATTTACACATCCAGGTTCACCCAAGAGCTGCTGGCCCCTAGAAGGACCTGTGAGACTGTATCCAGAGCTGCAGCAAGGGCTGAGCCCTGGCTGGTCAGCAAAGCAGGGGCAGCAGGCACCGCAGATGGGTGGCAGGGAGTGGTCCTCCCTCACTCAGGGACATCCAGGGTGTTATAATCAGCCTTACAGAGAGAAGGCTCCCTGCAAGGAGGAAGGGCCTGCTGAGCCAGCTAGAGGCAGAAGACCAAGATAACACCTCACAGAGGCAGCCTGTCCCTGTAGTGTCTGTCCTTTCTGGCTGAGGAAGTGGACCGGCAGCTCACAGTCGCTCTCTTTGATCCCATCTAGGTGGTCTGCAGCATCACATGATCCTCACGTGCTTTTGTGGCAGCATTTTACCCAGAATGATGTCTTCTTTCTCAGCTGGAGCTTTCAGCTGAAATGGACAGTTTCCAGAAGAGATGCTGTACGCTACATGCTTGAAGTAGGGATGCTGGCTGGGAAAGCTGTCCCAGCCTTGTGGGGGAGGTTAAACTAGATGGCTGTTATCTGGCCTTGCAGATAGCACATAATGCCTCATTACCTGGTACCACTTTTATTGCGAACAGCTCTTTGGAAAATATTGTGGTAGCTATATATAAAGTGGGGTGTTGAGGTTTCTATTTTAGATTTAATTTTGCTCCTTAATAACAATGTGCAATAGATTTGCCAAACATAGCACTCTCCAGGCTAAATTGTACTTGCTCAGCCTGATGTAGAAAATCTTAAATGCGTCTAAATAACACCCATTTGGCATAGTTCAGGCTGTAGCTTTCTGGACCACTTTTGTGTACGGTACAGATGTGGCAGAAAAATCTAACAGATTTGGGGGGGAAAGCATCAGTTGTAAATTGGGAACAATTAACAATAAGAATGGAAAAATCCTCCTTGAAAGAAAAATTCTGTTCAGAGAGCAAATATGTATGAAAGTAAGTAGCCACCACTTGCCAGAGGAAGGTTTAGGACTGATTATGTTTTAAGCCTGAGAAAATCCATTCATTAGAGATGATATAGTTTTAAAAATACACCTGACATACGTGCTCATGCACCTGTCTGTTTGCAGATCTAGGTTTTGTAATCTGCCACCGGAGACGGTGTTTCCACAGCCCATTGCGATTCCAGGCTGTTAACTGACTGCAGTGCCAAGGGATGAGGATTAAGAAAGTCTGGGCTGTGAAGTAGGCACACCAGGGAGGATGACAGGATACCTGGTGGGATTGGAGAATGAATTTGTGTACTATCCCTTCCTCCATTGCCTAGGTAAATAGGCCTGGGTTCAAAACATGATAAGACTCCTGCCAACCTCTTTCAGTGCATTTCTCAGGAAGCAGAAGCATGGTAATCAATGCAGCAGCTCTTGTCTGAAGGCTGGCAGTGGCCGTGCAGCCAAGGGCCGCGGGATTGGTTTGTGTCTGTAGCAGAACTTGATTACCTTATGCCTGTGCTGTACACTGGCTTGTCTGTGCCATCTGATCACAGCAGGAACCTCCTCCCTGGGATCTCCTGTCTTCACAGTTACAAATGCAGAAGCTTGTAGTTAAACCACCCAGCAGAGTTCTGCAACTTTCCAGCAGCATTCAGGCAGTTCACTGCTTACAGAAAACTGCTAATGCAAAGGCTATTGATTTTAACCAGATGAGCAAAGCCAAACCCTGGAGTGTGGCTCAGCATCCCCAGTCCCAAGAGAAACTATGTTAGGTGGATGTCTTAGGCACAGTGCCACCAATATTTTCATGGCTGTGCACCAGTTCCTCAAGTCCACCTGACCTTGGAGCCTTAAAAGGGCTGGCCCCTGATGCAGTACTGCCTAGCTCAGAAATCTCTAATGCCTTTTTGCTATAGTGTATATATATATAAAACTCCTTGCAGAGGAGCGGCGATGAGAAGGCAAACAAAAGTGGCAGAGTAAACAGGCAGCGAGTCCATGCTGCCTGGAAGGACTGGACTATGACTTTGTCAATCTCTTGTCCAGGTCACTGCCCTTGGGACTTACCTGCACCACTCATCCTGTGTTCCTCTGCTGGGGCAAAGGGGCCTACAGGTAGCAGGTTATTCCTTGGGATTTGATTCCTCCTCAAGGTTTTCATTCCCTCTTCGCACCTAACCTCAGGCTGAGTGGCAGAGCTTGGCTTTCCGCTGTGCCTGAGCAACACTGCGAAGGGTGGCATTGTGTTGCACTCAAGGGAGGTTTTGCATTGCCAGCTGTCACTCTGACTAGCTCCCAAGTGAGGCTAATTGCATGCACATGAGAACAGCAGCAGCAGAAGAGATGGTACGAGTCATTGTTAAAGGAATGAAGAAAAAAAGGCTTGCTTGGCACCCTGTGTCACAGCAGCTGGGTCTCCTCTGTCCCCAGTCTCCCAGCTTCTGGAAGAGTTGCATATGGATCTTTGTGCAATGCACAGGGTTCTTAAAACAGTAATGTTCCTGCATGAATATTTCAGTTATTCTGTCAGATTACAGATACATTTAGTTTTGTTCCCTATAGTCTCATCACTATGCCTTTTCCTGTGATTGCAGATGGTATGTGGTGCAGCTCTATTTTTCTTTGTGATTCTGGCCAATGGCTTTCTGCAAGAATTAGTGATATGGGTGTCTCTGTTTCTTAATTTCTGGATGCATTAGGATCTGACTTTCATTGGTCAGTTCCTTGGCTCTTTTTACAAAATCAGGTATTACTTAGCGTCAACTCCAGCACCAGAAAAGGCTTCTTGCTTTTGAAAGCTGACACATCTTCTCGCTTCCACTTTTGGCAGTCATGGCCTTGGCGGAGACATTGGGTCCTTGTGATTTTTGGCAAAGTTGTTTGTTGGGGGAAGAGAGCTCCAGCCTTAACATCTCCTGTGGTGTCCATGGAGAGTAATTTTCAGCAGTACGAAGGCTGCTCATCTCTGTCTCTATTGCTGATTTGCATGTCTTGTTCATGGCTGAGCTCTAGATCTGCTACTTTTCATGTTGCTTCAGCTGACAGTTTATACAGACTTCTCAATACTTTGCCCAGACATTATCGCTTTTTAGCATTGTGTGCCTTCCAAGACCTGGCAGATGTCTATTGCTTTTTTGCAAGCACAAATCCATCTCCCTTAATAACCTCTCTCCCAGCCTTTTGTCAGTCACATGGAAAACAATTTTGTCTCTAAGCATATCATTTTCAGTAATCTCAAACTATTGCTGCTGCTTGTTCTGTCTCAGTTTGGTTGTATACTTGTCAATCCCATTTGTTCCAACATGATGAGGCAAAAATTGGTGCTGCTCAAATACAATGTTCATTTTAGGGTTACAGGGTTTCCTAAATATTTGTAAAGTGTCCAGCAAAATACATTTCTCTTCTAGCTGCTGTGCTGACAGTGTGTGTTGATAGACTTCAAAAGCTTCCTCACCCACTGGGGGGGGGGGGGGCGAAAAAAATCCCGCTGCTTGAAAATTTTTTTCTATTTTACTTAACTTTCAGGCCTTTATCACCCAGGTAAAAGCATTGATCCACTTTCTCCAGTTCTCTGCTGCCACCCAAGAACTGTAGTGGCTGAATGAATAAGTCCGGGATGCACCACTTTACCTTTGGGTTACGCAAGTGGTTTTGTGCCTTGTGCCCTCTCTCCCTCTGCTTTCTTTTCAAACCAAATGTTGGAATCCCATGGTGCATAGCATGAATATTGTCAGTATGATAATAATATACTAATTAAATTTGGGTCTATTACTGCGCTCAGCTTTTACTAATGCTTTGTCAGTTTGTGACTGAAATGTAATATCCCTCTTTTGGCTCTGGTCATAATCCCTCCTCTCCTTCCCACTCCTTGCTTAGTATTTGCCTGCAAACTAAGAAGAAACAACAAGCTGGTGCAGTTACCTCTGTCCAGCTCCGTGCACAGGGGAGCTGTGATTAAGGGCCCCCACCTCAGCACCAGGGTGGAGCACCCAGCCGGACGTACCCTAGAGCCTGTAAGCAGCAGGGTGGGAACACAGTGAAGCACAGGCAGGGTGGTGGTTCTGTCTCAGGCCAGCGCTGCTTGAGCAGGTCTGCTGGAGAGCAGCATGCCATCCTGCTGCACCAGGCTGCAGAGTGACATGGACCGTTCCCTTTGCAGGACGCAGGGTGGGAAGCAGAGCGTAACCACATCCGCACCTCCTTCCCAGTTGTGGAGGAAATGAGTGGCAGCAGCAGAGTATTGCGCCTTCATTGATTCTTGAGGCAATCCTGCCAGTGAGACGTAAAGGGTGGAAACACCAAATCCAGAGTTTCTGCTCAGGGTGCAAAAAGCAGAAGTAGCAGTCACAAACTAGAGAGGTGCAAGTGCCGGGCAGGCAGAGGAGGAAGGCAAACATTAACTTTAGCAAGAGAAAGTGGTGCCAGTGTACAGCTTTGCACACACACTTCTCTGATATCAAACCACAGATGCTGTCCTGCCTCGGTATCGTGAATGACCTCAGCTGTAGACATAAGAAAAACAGCCAAGGGCTTTTAACAGTAGCAGAATCCTTGTTCCATACTGGATCTGGCTGTATTTTGAAGAAATTTAGTTGAATCAACTGAATAATGAAGAATAAAGGTTGTGGGAAGCAGAGGTGCACATGCTCATTTTGGGAAAAGCTCTTGTGTAGGGAGCAGTCCTTCTTTCCCAGCGGGTTTGCCTTCATGCCCCGACGGCTATGAGAGATCCAGCTGAGGCCAGCGGCAGCGTGGGGACCATGGTGCAATGCTCTTGGCATGGCCAGGCTGGCACCAGAGTGGCTGGTGCTGCTCCTCTGTGGTCATGATCTTCCTCCTTTGCAGCCTCACTGCATGTGGCTGGCTCCAGCCAGCATGGCAGCCACAGGGTGAAACCTTGGCAGTGGCAGCTATGTTCAGCCACCACTGCCTCTCACCTGCACCTGGTGCACTGTCCCTGTGATGTGCAGGACCAGCTTCAGCAGCCGCATCCTTCCCACAGCCAGGTCTTTTGTAAGGAAGTCCCACCTCCCCAAGTAGAAACACCAGCCACGCATGAGTGAGAGAGTTGACCAGGGTTATGCTTTAACTCTTGTAAGAGATGATGAGTAAGGTCAAGGTTTACAAAAGATGTCAGACTGCCACTCAGTGCTTATCATGTCTTGAGGAAGGCCTTATATGGGTGGAGTCCCAGCTGTTAGGTTTTTCTTTTAGGTGTATACAGACAGCCCCGCCACACCCTATGAGTAAGTGCTGTGGCAAAACTAATTAGCCTGGAGAAAATGCTGTCCTAAGAGATCATGTCGGTATAGCACCCATGTCCTAGCTGTTTCACTGTTTTGTGTAAAAGTGGTGAATTTGCATTAAATCTGTCACTGGTCCTCTCCTCCTCCTTTTTGTGTCTCCCTGTGTCTTCCTCAAAGATATACCATTGTGCACAGATAACCTATTACCCTCACATTACAGAGGTTATCTGCAGAAATAAAGGTGGGTGTTGGCAGCACAGGAGAGATGGTGGGAGAATACCTTTCAAGTGGTTTAGATCTCTCAAAAAGGCTTATGGATGCAATTTCCAATAATGACATATTATTTAATAGTGACCTTAGTGATCACTTGAGGAAACGAAAATCAGTATGAGATTTATGGCCTCTATGTACAGATCTGCTCTTTTTTTTCTGTTTGCAACTCAGCTCCTGTTTTCTAGTCTCCTGACTATCCTGTACATATTTGCTCTTAATTTTTTATTGATCTTAAACATAACTAAGCTTTTCCCTTCTTTCTGAACTGGTGGAGAAAAAAACTAAAGAGGGAGAAAACAACTTAACTGGAGTTATCCTTGAACAGAAGTATTTAAACAGCACTGAGGGTGAAACCATTCATGTAACATGAAGTGATAGGGCCATGAGATGACTTGGGATCTGTCTACATGGGGAGCAGATGATAGTGCTCTCTGCCTGAGTTCAGACCTCTCAGGAAGGCACAGAGACAGGTAGCCTAGATTCGTGGTGGTGCTAATACAGCAGCAAGGCTTTGGGCTCAGAGCTGGCTCTTAACCAGACATCTCAGGGTGCAGACAGGCATCAGTTATCTCTGCCAAGTCCCTAGCAGAGCATTGTTTCTAGTTTTCTCTCTGCATGAGATAGATAACCAGTTCCCTTACTACAAACCAGGACTGACTGAGATCTCAGACAAACTTTGTCATCCTTGCGATTGTCTCTGCTGCCCTTTTCCCCTCCCCGTGCACCTTCCCTCGTGGTGAAGAAATTGCTGCTAGGGGAGGGTAGTGTGAGGACATATTACATAACCTTCTTCTGCATTCGTGTTGCTAGTGGTTACCTTCTGAAGTCTGGTATTACCATACCCATTCTAAATCCCCTGACACCTGTACAGTTGAAGGGGAATAAGGCTTTATAGTATTATCAGATTAGTCACAGAGCGCATTTGAAATGCACATAGATTATTCATTTAAAAGATAGCTTCAGCTGTCTGTCTGGGTCTGGAGAACCTGATTCTCTGGGGTCCTCCATGTAGAAAGAATAGCAGCTGCAGCCTTTAGGTGTCCCCAGGAACAGACAACGGGAGTCTCCTGTGTCATAGTGCTTTTTCCTGAAAGAACCAGCAAACACCAGCATTTCATCTCAAACTGAGTTGGTGAAATTCAGATCAGCTCTGGCATCGCTCTAAGTGGTCCTTCAGAAGTGACTCTGGATAAGATAAGGCTCTGAGGACATAGGAAATAGCTGTGGGCACCTAGAGGAGAGGCAGATGGGAAGGATGGCAGATGTACGAGTGAGATGGGCAGATACTAACTCTTCAGATCCTTGAGCATGGAGACAGAAACATCTTCAGAAGCAACACTGGTTCAGCTGGAAAAAACTGTTTTACTGGAACACTTCATCTTCAGTTCCCTTGCGCACCTCTTTGATAAATATGTCTTCTGTTCTTTGCAGTGTTCAAGTGCAAGGAAGATCCAACCTCATACACAAACCCAACCCATAGGTCAGCTTGCAGAGACCAGTCACTGTGTTGACTGCCTGCAGCTGAATTCCTCCCTGAGTCCTGCATGTGGGCCACCCCACAGACTTCAGTTGGTTGGCACGGCAAGTGGTCAAGGCATGATGCAGCTGAGCTCACCACAAGTGTCTGTGACAGCTTGTTCCATCAGAGGATTTCTCTCTGTGATGTTCAGCAGGAAGCCATGTACTAGTGATCAATCTCCTGTTCGCTGTTATATGGCATTGCATCTGGCATTATCTGCTACTAGTCAACAGCATAGGACACTGATGTTGAACACACTCAAATTGTTTAAATTGCTCTGGTTTCTGTTCAGCTCCCTTCTTTCAAGTAAGCCTGTCACTCAGAGTGCCTCCATCACATTACTCTAGTGTTGCTTCTGTTCCTACTCAATTAAAAAGTCATTAAATTACTTTACTCTAATTATCTGTACTGCTTCTTTTCTCTAGGGCTTCATTTGCTAGACTTCCTAGCTCTGGATGTATGGAGGTAACTGTTGGGTTTCTAAGTGGTGATACATTCTGGGTGGAAGAGCTCTGATTCTCCACATCCAGGTTTTTCAGGTTCTGTTTGACTCTTGCAGGATGTTTGAGAAGGAGGAGAAAAGAGTCACCATTCAAGGCTTTAAGCCTTGTTCTGTAGGTCTACTGGCTGGTCTACAGTGCTGGGAAACCTTATGTGTACAGGGCACATCCCATGACTCTGTATCCTTTGCACGATGCCCATGTTTGTGTGTCACGGATGTGAAGCTGAGGAAGACCTTTGCAGTCCAGCTAGTCTCCTATTTGCTGCTGTTAGCTGCAAGACCAAGGGAATTGTTGGAGGATCTTTCAGTGTTGTTCCCAGAGTGCTTGTGAGGCGACCAGCACGGATGCTATCCTAGATATACTTACTGAAGTTGCGCTGAGCCTTGCTGCTTACAGTGAAATTTCAGGGTCTCTGGGCTGGGTGAAACTCTTACTGGAGCTGCATGGATCTCACTCTTACTGAAGTTGAAGTTTTCAATGGATTCAGGCTGTTAAACTACATTTAAACAGTGTAATTTGCACAAATTTTCCACCAAATTGTTCCATCCAAATTGCACACTAAGTTGCCAAATTATCCAGCAATTTAATGCACTAACCTGTGATGTTTATATGGTCCAACGGAACAGAGAACAAGAATTTATTGTAAGTCTAAAAAAGTCTTAAAGTTTAGTCAAATAATGATTATTAGTCCATTAAATGATGCTAACCCTTATATTTCAAATTATATACAGTTAATTTTTTCCAATTTATATCTGATCTAACCATTTATGGTGACTTTTACATATTGAATGCCTGTTCCGTACTCTCTTTGCTACATCTGAAGCTCAGATCCTAAAGTTGCATTCATTTACTGACCAGTAGTTGACCTTCGTGAATTTTAGTAGCCCTGGTATAGCTCTGGTTATCTTCTTATGAGGGCATTTTCAAGTCCTCTGCTCTCTTCCCGTGTCTGTGCACCTCTATGCTGCACTTTTATTCTAGGGTGATAGGTAGTTACACAGAGTAACTACTTGCTATTGCTATCTGTCTTTCAAAAGCAGAAATAACATTTGGGGCCCTGTCCCTGTGAAGGCTGTACAGTTCAGGCACCCAGCTACCATTTGTGTTTGACAATTTTCTCATTTATCAATACAGTTCCAGAAGACCTCATTAAAAGAAACAATACAGCTATTCCTTTCATGACAGAAATGTGTTTCCTTTATTTGCTTATAGCAACACTGTGTGAAGCATCCTGAATACCTCTGGTTTGGTGTCCTTCGAAAATGACTTTTCATACTATTTTAAACTCATTCAGTTCTCTTTTATTCATTGACACATTTGGTATTTTTAAAATTAATAGTTCTCTTCTAGTTACTGAAAAAATTGTTGAAACTCTAATTCACTTCATTTTAAATAGATAAACTGTTCTAGTTGGTTTCACCTCGTTTTTTCCTTTCTTTCTCCAATAACCTTCCTGAAACAGACTAATCTTTTCCTCTTGAAAGTAATTGTGCTACTATATTACAAAGATTCACGCTTAGGATATCATACTTACTAGAGGTCCATATTTGCACAAAAGAGGTTTTTTGTCTCTTCCATTTAAAAAAGTTACTATTCTACTGCAAGAAAAATTTTTTTAATAGAAAGAAAGGTTGCAGATTTTATAAGACTTGGCATTGTTATTCTGCTTTTTAATTCAGCTCTGTTCAACTGAACTAGAAAAGAGCCAGCAGCAACGCAAGATGGTTTTCTTGAAGATGGAAGGGGAAGGGAACAGTAGATGTTCAATATCTGAAAAGGCAGAGAGAAGAGCCTCAGTTAGGACACAATGGCCATTTCCAGGGAAAGAAAACAGTGCAAGAGCTGCACAGAAAACTGAAGAGCACCAGTTGGTTACAGAATACGAATTGCTAAAAGTCTGCACAGCTAGGCAAGCCAATGTTCATGTTCAGAGTTGCAGCAGCCAGGAAGAGCTGCAGCTGTGTGCAGTACTATTTTGGGACCTTGCTTCCTTAGACAGAGTGCCGTTTGCCAAACCACCTCAATCCCAGCTTCTTCCTTAGATATAGGATGTTTGTCTGGATTGGTGGGAAAATACAGTTTTCTAGCAAATGCATTTTAAATCTTTATTGTGTAAAAAGGTGCTATCTCTGTTCTTACAGCTACCTTATGTTAGAAAACCTCTGGTGAAAGCTTGAGCAGTATTTTCCTAGCCTGGACATTCCCTTGGGTGAAATGGGTCAGCTTCTCAGATAATGTCTTTTCTTCCCTGGTAGCTATGGCTACAGTGGCACCTAAGCTCAGACTGACCAGAGGAGCTACTTGGTAGGTTGTGTTTTCCACGGGTTTTTTGAATTCTCCCATCCATGGAAATGACAGGTGGAATTTGCCTGCTTCAGGTTATATGAGTTTTTTGATGGTTTGGTTTTTTTTCACATTCTCTGTAGGGTGAATGAAAATGTGCTTTTACTGTCATTGGCTGCAAAGGAAGCTGACATGGGCACTGACTCTGTTTGAGGTCTGCATGCACATTAGCATTGCAGTAAATCGTATCTCCACATAAGACAAAAACATTGGCACTTTTTTTTAAAGGTGAACTATTCAAATAAATATAGAATTATGCTGGATGCTCCCCTCAGTGGCACTTTATCAATAGTTTATCCCTTTTGAAGTTTAAAAAGAGTGTATCAGGAGCTGTTAAGTGTCCTTGATTTCTCTGCTTTTAAGTAAAAGTGCATATGGCTGCACATCAACCACTCACAAAGCTCTGATTAATGTGACGTCTAAGTCGGTAAGCATTAAAGGGAAGTACTGTGTTTTAAATCACCCTTTCTTCAGACAGCAGAGTTTAGCAGGGCCTTGAAGGCTGTGCTGTCCTTTTGGAAAACCAGAATTTCTCTTCTTTCATTTTTCAGTGATTCAGAAATGTCAGCTGTTTGTACAATATGCAGCAATGTGAAATGGAGCAAATGAAAATTCAGAAGAGGTTGCACAAGTCCTGGGTTGGAGCTGCGGTGGGAGCTGGGTCGGTGTACTCGTTGCTTTCTGCAGCCCAGATGCCCTGGCTGCTCTGGGTGGGTTCTCCACTGGTAGCTCCAGTTCACCCTGAAGCAGAGAGTTGCCCTGCTATCGCTGGAGTGGGAGCCGCTGTGGGAGCTGCACCAGGGCTGCATGCTCCAGGGAACACTAGTGGATAGCTCAGTGTCTCAGAGATCATCAGCTGCAGCTCTGCCATCAGAGGTGGAAGCATCTCTCTGGAAGGGTTTAAAACAGCTGATGGAAACGTTATAGCTTAGCTATGATGAGATCTCTTCTTTGGAGTGATCCAGCCCTCAGCTTGACTGTTGTCTCAGAAATGGAGGGAAGGTGCTAGATTTGCATTTGAACACTGTCATGATTGTTATTTGTTGTTATTGACTTGGTGCCTGCCACCTTACAGCAGGGGAGGGGGCACATTGCCAGAGGAACCCGTGCAACAACCTTGAATATCTGGAAGCCCTGGAATCTGAGGGCACACTGTTTGCCCTCAGGGGCAGATGGGCCCTGCAGAGGCACACCTGGAGCTGGAAGGCTGCTCAGTGGGTGTGCTGCCTGCTCATGCTCCTCTGCAGTGGGATGGAGGCTCCTCCGGCACCCAGGACAGCTGGTGGGTTTGTTGGCAGAAGAGAAGTGTGCAACATCAACGGAGTAGCCCAGCACGGTGGGGCAGCTTTTAGAGACAACAAACCACTAAAAAGATACTGAAAGATGAATTTGCAACATCATCTTAAGCTTTGCAACACACTGGTTTTCTGGGGAGTTCCTGATTGTTCCTCATGGCCTTGACACAGGGCATCTGTGTTAAGAAGGATGGAGGAAGGCAGTTTGGGAAAGACAAACCCCAAACTGGAGGTACACGTTGTCAGGTCAGTCTTTAGCACTTACAACTCTCACGCACAACTGAGATACACAAAGAAGAGGGAGTAAGGTCAAGCATCTGGCCTGACCCTTGCTGGTTTTAGGACTAATCTCTGCAGAAAAAAATTGTTTTCATCCTGATGAACTTACCAGTAAGGCTGAGAAAATGTTGTACTATGAAATAACTCAATAACATTTACATTCTCTGTAAAAGCAAATTCTTTCTCTGTGTAACAATTTCAAGGTTGACAGAAGGACTGATTGCTGCTGAGAAATGGATAATTTATCACTTTAACCTGTAATAAAGTATTAAGCAGGTGAATTTGCAGTAACCTTAACTCTGTCCCCTGATGCATATGGATTATTGTTTAGTCTATAATAATGTTATCAGTATTATTCAAATAATACACTACGCTACCATATATTCTGCAAATGTATTCTGGCAATTTTGGTACAGTTACCTCTTGATTTACCTCTCTCTCCCCCTCCAATTATCTTTTGTCTCTACCCTGCTTACTCTAATTATTTGGCTCTAGATTGTGTCTTCTGAGAGGTGGCACTGCGCCCAGGAGGGCAGCGCCCTGCTGTCCGAGGAAGCACAGGGGAGTGCTTGTGAGTGTTTTAGTCTTTTTCAGGGCTGAGAGTTTAAGTGCTCTGCTGGGGACATAGAGGTGAGTCCACTATTGTGGGGGTTAGGTGCTGATTACTGATGCTGGCTGGGCTGTGTGGTCATAGTAAACTTCCTGCCCTGCATAAAGTAACAAGTGATGGGGCAAAGGCTGCGTATCTTCCCTGTGTCCCCATGGCATCAACCCCCTTTCTCTCCCCTCTCCATCTCTTTGGTCCAGAGTGCAGGGCTACTAGACAGCAGTTTCTTTCTTGAGCCTGTCACAGTGGTGATGCCCAAGAGCCATCCAGCTGTTTTCTTCTTTATTTACCCATACCATTCCCTCTCCCTCTCCCCTTCCCTCTAGATGGTCTGCGAGATCAGGGATGGTCCACGGGCTGCCTGGGAGCCAGGGAAGTTTCCTCCGGTCCCTGGCTCTGCTGCCTGGGTAGCGTGGGTGGGTCAGGAGTGAGGAAGGGAGCGGCAGATAGGCCCAGGTTGCAGGGTTTGTCAGGATAGGTGATTAACTACCATGAAAACCCCAGTTCTTGCAAAACTAGTCTTGGACTAAAGATAGCTCCTAGCACTGAGGAGTCAGTAAGGCTGCAGTATCTGCTCCACGGAGGCTGAGAGGCAGTGTCCCCAGGAGTCCTCTCCTTAGCTCTTCTCTTCCATCTGCTAATGCTGGGAATATCAGCACATGGTTAGCTATGCAGTGGCATGGGCAGCTAATGTACTGCTCTCCACACCTGGGGACACACTGCGGAGTTGCACATGCCCCAGTTGCCCTGGGGCAACAGATTTGGCCAGAATGAGCTCTTTTTCTCTGCTCATTTTCTAATAGCAGTCTCATTTGGGACAAAATCTTTGTGTTGCAGTTAACAGGGCTTCAACGATACAATGCTGGCAATAACAGTGATGTGCTGTTACTAAGTTCATTCCTGTTTGCCCTGGCCAAAGGGTTAGCTGTTGAGAATATTAGGAGATTCATGCACTCCATTTTGTTTACTCAGCTGACATCTCTGAGTACTACCATTATCAGCATAAGTACTCTAAGTGCTAGCTGCATTATCCGCCACAATCTTCAAATGTAGCAAAAAAGACTCGGAGACAGGGATTTTTAATTAGAAAAGCTGGGAGCATATGATAGCCCCAGATTAAAATTAATATCCACTATTCTATTTCAATTTTTCCTCTTGTTCAAACCCTCTGAATGCTGCTGCAAGTCCATGGCAGCGGGGCTATTGCTTAGACTTAGGCTTGGCTTTTTGGCAGGTGATTGCCTCCTCCTTTCATGGGATTGTGGTGCATCAGTGGGGTGCCCTCATTCTCTTTCCATGCAGATGGAGGCTGATGGCAGGATCCCCACGAAAACTATGCTGCTCTGATGTCTTCGCTGTGTGTGCTCTGCAAGTCACACTTTCTTGCAATGCCTCCAGACACCTTCTGCAAAAGGAATATAAGCACCTATATGACTGAGAGGTTGCTATATTTTTCTAAGACATTTATTTAAACAAATTACATGGCCATAATTATCATTCTGAGGAGCATTTCAGAAGTGAGATTCTCTGCTTTCCTTTCCCCTCCCTTCCATGCTCCCTGCAGAATTCAAGTACTATTGTATTGCACTGGGCAGCTCATGTTATGTCTGCCTAAGCTATGTCAGCAGTGTGCTGTTTTCCACTCGCTTCTGGCATCCCTGGGGAAAAAGGTTTATGTAGCACAGTACGCCCAACAAGCTACAATATTTCACTTCTTTCATGGGGGTACGTGGTTCTGTGTTTGCTGGTGGGACTGCAAGCTGAGGAGGCCTGGGGATACCATTAGTTCCCCTTATTAGCTTTTAGAGGAGCCCACTCCATGATCTGGGGCCAGAACAATTTCTATGCATGCTTATTCTGAGGGGGGTGTAGCAAATAGCATAATCTGGGGCAGCTGGTGATGCTCTAACCTATACAGATATCTTCAGCTTTGGAAAAGCCTTGCCAGTATGTGTATCTTCACTCTGGCCCTTGCAGCGTTTTTGCTTCCTAGGCAGGCATCAGCAACTGGTAACACAGGTCTGCTTGACTGTTGTAATTAGGTGGATGAGCTCATTTAAAAATGAGTTGCACCCCTAATTGTTTTGTCAGCACAGGAGCTGGAAGGAGTCATTGTGCTTTTTTTAGGGCTTTGCAGAAGCTGGGAATTCCTCTGTACTGGTGTGAAAGCTATTCCAGGCAGAGCATACGCTGTGAAGATTGTTGCTTTTCCCTGCAGATGATCTGGCCAGGTAGTTTGGCACTTCCAGTGGTGATTACATCGCTTCATGATAACTCTGTACTCGGTTTAGAACCCCATGAGAAAAGATTTAACCATATTAAATTTTAACTGTAATTAAATTAAAACAGATTTAGCCCCCAAGATCTAACTGTATTTTAAAAAAAAACAAAACAAAAAACAAAAACACCAGAACAAAGCAATGAAAGATTTTGTTTAGTCATAGCTTGCACAAAATGGGCTAGTGCATGTTGCCTACTTGGCTGTTAATGATTCATTTCTTATGATCCTGAGCTTCGGATTGTCCTTTGCGCTAGGTATCACCTCCTTGCAGTACCTCACAATGTGCAAACCAAAGAAAAGTCGAGACACAAGGAAACTGCGTATGTGCTGTCAGGCATGGGTTTTGCACAGAAAGGTGTAGGGATGCATTTTGTTACAAGTGCATCCTTTCTGTAGTTAACCTCTCTGTGGGCTACATCCCATTGCTTACCGTCAGGGGCTTGTGTTTCCTTTTCTTTAGCAACAGCAACAGTGGTGTTTCGAACAACTTGTCTCCTCACCTTGGCTCTACAGTGGTCCCTCTCCACTCTTCATGCCCACCCAAGGTTTTTGTTAATGGAAAAACAGTACTCAGGCTCTGAAGTAACCCATAAACTTGCAGATGCTGTCTGATAACGAGAGTTTTCATGCTGCCAGCCAGGAAAGGCTGAGGACTAATACATCTAGCTGTGACTTATAATACGCTAATATAGCCTGAAAATGGGACATCCTATAGGTTTAAAGAAAGTGATTATTGAAATTATGATGCTATTTGGTGTTCTGCTTAGAAAATACAGAGAGGAGGCCTCATGGCAGATAACAGCTGTCTTCCTACTCTCATTGGTTGTCCAAGGGTCAAAACTTTTTGATTCATCTTACAATCTACACCAGAGTTTAATACCATATTCTCATCACAATGCAACATGTGGGCCTGCCTGCCCTGCACATACTCTTCCTTGATCTGTCTGTAGTGCTTGTTTATCAGGAAAGTGGATGAGTGGGTGTGTAAAATATGAAGAACCTTAGTGTAAGTTTTCTCTATGTTGCTAGAAGTCAAAGTTGAGATTTTTGCAAGCCCAGCTTCTGAAAGCAGAGCTACAGCTTAAGTCAACATTTACATTTACTAACTGCAATTGCAAATGTCTTTCACACTTCTCATACATCTGGGTCAGAATCACCATATTTATTTATATTTCAGCTAAACTCAAGTCATTAGTGCCCAACAAATATATAAGGTGCTACTGATATCCACAATATTATTGTAAATTAGAGATATCCAGACACTATACTGCATGCAAATGTAATGAGAACAGCTGCACTGGGTGCACACAGAGCCCCTCAATCTTCTGTCCTTTCTCACGCAGAGAATATAACTGATGCCTAGCAAAGGGAAGCACACCGCAAGTGTAGGGTAATGGTACTTTCTTGGCACAGGTTCCCAGCTTCCAGTGTTTTGTAGCTCAGGGACTTTTGAACAGAGGTTTGGATCCCCTCATTAAATCATGACAGACCCTCTAGATGGAGTCCGATCTCCAGCAAAGATGTGCTGGGTCAGGGAGAGGCCACACAGCACACTGGAAAATGGGGATGTAGCAGTATCTAGTCCTTAATCCTAGGGCTACGGGGAAAAGTCAAGGGGAAATGCTGTCTTTCAGATAAGCATTATCTCCGTATCATTCTGGCTAAATCTGTAAAACCCTGCTGGGAGCCTTTTGCAAACAGAAGTTCTTGTTTTTTCACCCAGTTTGGACACGCTACTGGGACATGGGAGGGCAGGCAAGGGACACATGGTGTTAATAGACTCACCTTGGAATAATATTTAAAGAAATGTCTTTAAGGTCGTGAGAAGAGAGTGAAGACATGGAAATGCTATGTGACACAGACTGGATTGCTTTTCTTTCTGAAAGATGATTTTTTTTCCAAGCCGAGAGCTTGAAAATCTTGCAGAGATATTGAAAAATCACCTAGCATTAGGATAGGGCTTCGGATGACAAGAAGAGTGATACTGGCTCTGAATGTGTCCATTCTAATGTCGATGACGCATGCAGTGAGAACGTTAGTGGTCATGATTGTTATTCCAGTCATCTAATCCTCAAAGCCTGCAGAGTTAATGTGGTGGCCAAGACTTTTGTAATGAAATCCTGGAAAAATATTGGCATTTTCTGAACCCAAGTGTAAACAAGAATCTCCCTCCTTGTGCTGGAGGTAGTGATTCTCCCCTTGTATCTCAATCCTCTCTCATTTCTTGGAATATTCTTACTGCCCCAAAAGGAGGCACAGAGGCTGTCTGATGATTCACAATATGTGATTTGTGTTCAGGCAAAACAGACATAAGTTGAAGGGGAAAAAAAGTAGACAACCCTAACTTAATCATGAGTCTGACTAAACCACTTGGCCCTGTTTCTTCACATGATAGGTCTCCCACACTTATCAGGGAAGTGCTGGCCCTGAAAGAACCATCAGAGGTGGAAGAAAGAGAGCTTCTTCTCTGTACCCACCTACTGGGTTCAGCAGCCCCTGTTATCATATGTAGGTAGCATCAGTGGCACCTCCACCAGTGTGTGCCTCACAGGGTGCCAGCAGGTGCCTTGCACAGTGGCTCCCAAACCTCTCTTTGTCTGCTGGCACTTCCAGGATTGTGTCCCTCTTCCCTTTACAGCCATGTGAGAGGTTGGAAAGTACAAGGATGGAGGAACAGGAACCCTGAATATGTTCATCAGATGACAGCCTGTTTCCACTGTCTTGTCCTGTTCTCCTATGAAACAAGAGCTTGTTTACAGTGAAAGGCATGCTTGTATCACCAGACTTGTTAGCACATGGCCTGATTTCCAAAGGCCCCTAGAAGACAGAACTTTATTCTCCTGTTTCCTCTCCCAAAAGCTTCTGCTGCATTCCTCTGCTTGGAGCACGTGGCTGTTTATCTATGACTAAAGTTTCCTCTCTAGGCAGATGATGGGGAAGGGCACAGATCATGCCAGTGACTACATGTCCCTTCCACTACAGAGGAGTAGTGTCCAGCATGAGATTTGGCACTAGTAAATATTGTACCCCACTGCCCCTGCACTCTCCTTTTCCCAGGTGTCCCTCAAAGGTCTTACTGCCCTGGGGGGGTTCTTAATCGCTCTCCCAGCACACTGAGGTTTCTTGTGAGTGTACCCTTCACTCCATGAAGTGTGTGAGTAGCCGCATTGCTAGTGGTACTTTGGCATCACCTTTCTTCTAATACTTTGCCTCTCTCCATTGCTTTTCCTTTCTGGTCTCCATTCTGGTCTTCCCTCCACTGTCCTCCATCTTCCTTCTAACATCCTCTGACATCTGTAGCTGGATGTCACACATCATCAAAGAAGGCAGCAACCAAAAGACCTTCCTACACCACCCTTTCATTATTAGAGACTTATAGGAAGGAAATAAAAGAAAAAAGGCAACCAGGAGAGGGAAAGGAAAAGATTACCTCCAAGCAGAGTGTGAGAGTGCAGAAAGCTTTGATGGGTCTCAGCCTCCTTTCAGACACACTGTCACTCCTGGGGGACAGAGGAGACTCTCTCTCAGGGTGGAAGTTTTCCTTAGGAGAGCAATGCCTTGTGAGCCTTTTGTTCAGACATGCTCTTGGTCTCTTGGTGCGTCCATCTTGAGCTTTCCTTGCTGTCTTCTCCTGAACCGTGCAAGAAAGCAAAGGTTTTGTTTTTGACCAGGCTAGAGCTTCTTTTCAACACCTGGATGAGGCATGCTTTTGGAGGTTTGTCTGGGCTTTTAGCAACTTCTCATTTTACTTGGGGAGCCGGGAGGAGACTAGGAGGTACCATCATCATGTAGACATTGGTGTAGACATTATTTCTGCTGACACACCACTGCCCGCTCTCCCCTCCTCCCTGCCCCAAGCTATTTTCAAGGATAATGAGTGGGCTCTAGCATTTCTAAAAACACAACTGTGATTGCAGCAGAGGAGTATGTTTTCTGGGTACATTGCCGCCCACAGGAAATGACAAGGTTTTTTTGTTGCTGTTTTTTTGAAACTTGATTAGAATCATGGTGTACCTCTGTAACGGAGACTGGAACAAGCCCCGTGTTTATGTTTGTTGTGTAATTTGTGGTGGCATACAATACACCTAAATCCCCAGACATGTAACTGTGGCTCAGCTCTCTCTGTAAATTCCTGTCCTCTTTTGAACACTTTTACAATCACACCATTATCTCTCCCTGAAGCCTGGCTCCCTGTTCTCTGTCATCAAGATTCAATCTTAAAAATACGCAATCAGGAAATAAAGATCAGCAGTAGCATCGGAGCTATCAAGGTCCATGAAGCAAGAAACACGGTGTTCACCTCACTCCAGCTGGGAGCCAGGAAGAAACTGCATATTCTTGAACCTCAACAGAGCAAAGGAGCCTCTTGGTTGTGCGTGCATGCAGACCACGGCATGGACAGGCCACGCTGGAGGGCAGAGGGTAATTCTGCTGTGTGCATGGCAATGATTTACGAATCTATGCCCGCAGCTCTCACTGGCCTTAGCACCTTGTAGGACTGGGGCCCTGAGAGAACAGAAGCCTTGGTTCTGGCTCAGACACCAAGGGGTTAATCCTGGAAAGTGCTGCGCATACACCACTGTGACATCCAAGCCTAGATGTGAGTATGGATTTGCCCTGAATCCTGTTTCTGTTCCATGCATGCTCCTGATTTAAGTAAACTTCTAATGGCTCCTCTGACAGAGCAAAGACTTTCAGGCTTAGCACAGTGATCACCCAGCTCCTGACCCTACCTTGCCCTGATGCCGGGACACCATGACTTCACCGTGGCTTTTCCACATAGCAGCCTCCTGCCTGTACGGGAAGGGAACTCCCTCCCTGTGTCCTCAGCAACTCTGACCCTGTGTCTAAAGAGGCATCAAGGCAAGAGCTGAGTCTAGGGAACAGAATAGCGCTCTCGTGTGTACGGGAGGAGGAGAGCATGTGTTTCCTTCAATCATGGCCAAAAAGGAAGTGAAAAAAGTCTCTTCCCTGATTGGAGGCTGAAGGACAGAGTTAGGTGTCAGGAGTGAACAGTGTCAAGAATAATAATGCATCTTGCCTCCTTCATCACTTTGTGTATCTACAAGCACCCCTCTTAGCTCTTTATCCTGTGAGGCTGTTGCAGAAAGCCTCTGAGACGCTTTTGCAAGGGACCTGCAGAAACGTTGAGGAGGGGATTTCAGCAGAAGATGGGAGGACTTAGAGAGCTCAGGAGAGCATGTAGTCCCACAAGGTAGAGCATGTATTCGCTCTTTATTGCTGACCTGTTGCTTTTCCATTCCTTCCGTGTTCCCTCTCCTCATCCACCAGCCTGCTATTAATAAGGAAGTGAACCACTGGTGCTTGAGTGATGAGTACTTCAAAGATCATGAGTTATGTGCCAAAAATTCAGGAGATCAGCTTTAAAATAATGGGATTTTAAAAAAATCAGTATGTTTTATGTTTCTGTGATTTGCTTTCTGGTATCTGATTCTGTAGTAACCTCACATTTTGAAGCTTCTCTCCCTGGAACTTAAAAGGCATCTTTCCCTTCATGAAAACACAGTTTTTCCCCTGAATCCAGTATCTGGGGCTAGAACAGAGAAAAAAAAAAATCTATGCCAAATATTATAGGACTCGTAAGTATGGTGATTTGGTGCCACTGGACTACTGATGAGATCAGTGTATGTATATGCACTGGTAGGGTAGCAGTCAGAATAGTAGACAGCCATGCTCTCAATGTAAAGCAAACATGAAAGGATCTTTTGTGGCAGTTGAATTTGGTAGGATATACAAATGCGTAGCAGGCTTCAATTTATTTGCAAAGTCTAAACAGAAGAGCTCTGGCTCCCTCTGTTATAGGTCCAACATAAAATACAACACAATCCAGCATCAGTCTCCATGTGTAAAGAATCAGAGTGGGGTCCGCTATGTATGAATGATCTAACAGCACATATATTTCTGAGCACTTCACTACCACAATGCTGTTGGCAGCATGGGGAGACTGGAGGGGATAGTACAATGACAATGGAGTATTATGAAAGGAGATGGATACAGGCACTACAGAAGCGATAAGAAACACTGAAGATATTTTCAAAATGCACATGTAACTCCTTACTCATGCACACAAATAAATGACTTGCTATGTCCCTTCTCTGTCCCAGTGGAACTATGGGAGGTCCTGGATGCATGGTAGTTCTTCAGTTCTTCGCCTTCTTCTGGTGCTGCAATATGATGTAGGGGCAGAGAAAAGGGCCCAGGTGGGTGCTGTCTCATCCAGCCCCCAGCCACAGAGAATGAAATAGGTCTGGGTTTCCTGTTGTGTGTGGCTACAACACAACAAGGCAGTCTCGCTTGGGGTTATGGTTTCTGAGAGCCAGGGGCACGTGCTATGGTGAGAGGAGGGAGTGTGCTGCTCATTGGCGTGGATGCACCCCTGACCTGCATGCAGGTGCACCCACTGGCTCAGCACAGGTTGTCCCTATTCACAGGAGAAGAACCAGTATACTTCCTTCTTTTCCACGCTCTGTCCTCAGGGCAAAGTGAAAGCAGCACCTGTTATGTACACAAAGATGTGGGATATTTTTGCAATGCTCCTGTCCCACCTGCAGTGACATTTTTTCTGTCTGTCACAACCCCTCTCCAAGCTCCTTGTTTGAACCAGCTGCTTTCACCTAGATTTGGCAGAGGACCAGGGTTTTGGAGGATGTTAAGTGCAAAAAAATTATGGAAAATCTGGGTAGAAGAGAGAGAAGAGAGGGTCCCTGTTTGTGTGCCAAGCGAGGCAAAGGCAGCAGTGCTGTGAGATTGGCCTCTGCTCAGTGCTAGTAGATGTACACTGCAAACAGCACTGATGGGAGCCAAGCTGCATTCATTCTCCTGCGGGTGGAACCACTTGTGTGAAGCAAATTATCAGTATTTTTAAAACAGTTTTTTATTGACTTTTCACATCTTGATGGGATGTGCAATTTTTGCTGTCAGTCATTCGACGAGAAAATAAAAAAATGGTGCTGAAATGAACTGTTTCCTGGGAGGAAATTTTTTAATTTGACTCGGACCCCATTTATCTGTCTCCAAGTACATGCACTTTGAATGGTGGCAGCACCTTCAAAACTGATGTGTTAATAAATCCTGGAGCTTAAGCCAGGTGAGATTGGCTAGGTGAGGGAGCAGAAGGTCTGATCTGATTATTGAGTGCTTGGGAATGTCTGTATTTTGCGGTTCAAAATGCTAGCTGAATAAGCAGAAGAACAGTCCACGATAGCATCGCATGGGAAAATGGTTCAAGTTTCACATCTAGCACCAATGCGGCTCCTTCCTGTCTTTGAGTTCTTCCTTTTGCAGCTTAGCTATTTTAGTACAATGGAGATATCCCATGGAATTGCCTAACTGCACTATTATTAATTATTTTCATTAGTGCCCAGGAGTATCTAAGATAAAAGCTCCATTATGTTAGGCACTGCTGACACCTGTTGTAAGAGAAAGTCCCTTCTCCAGAGGTTTTGCAATCTAAATAATCAGGCAGAGGCTGAGAGGAGAAAGCAGAGGCAAAGCTCTGAAGTGCAATTTTTAAGAAACGGGAAAGAAATTGAAATAATTTCCATGTTTAAACATTTGAGATTTTGGGGACCTTGTTTCATCAAAACAACAAGGCATGTTAATTTCCCAGTCAGAAATGATTAAGGGAGCACCCATTAAAATTGCTTCTCTCCACCAGCTTGGTAAGGGCATTTCTTCATGCAGGAGGGATCACTGTCCCAACAGGAGCCACCCCTCGAAGGGGTGCCTGCGAGGCTAAGGCCAGCTGGTGGTTTAGCCCACAGCTAAGACTGGTTCGGCACATCTCCCACCAGCCCTTAGTGAAGCACTTCCCAACTCTGATGAGCACAGCATGTACACCATCTGCCTCCATGAGGCATTTTGTCAAAATCAGCTTTCTTTTGATGTTAAATTTCACTTTCCCGGCGCCGTATGTTTTGAATGGAAGCTTTTCAGAGCAGGTAGCATTCATTTTTTATCGTGGAAAAGTGTATTTTATCCATTTGTCTTGTATGCAAAATGTCTGCACTGCTTCAGCTCAAACTTTCATAAAAAATTTACCATGGAACAGAACTCAGCATGAAAAATTTGAGCCTGCAGAGAGGCATCTGTGGGCCCCAGCCAGGTAAAGCCCTGGGTGGGGACATGAGGTCTTGGTAGAAGAGACATCCCCTTACCTGTATCCCAAGCCGTTTAGCAAGGCGAGGTGAGGACTCAGCCCTAATGGAGGAGCTCCTCCAGTAGTTATGCCAATCATCCTTTTCAGCCTCATTTGCATAACTGACGAGCTGCACGGAGGGACTGTCCCCCTCCTTCCTGGCTGCTGGGAGGGTTGCTTTAGCATGTTTGCTGAACTGTTGAACTGATAACCGTTTTTCAAAGTGATCCTGTTTGCTTGTAAGCCTATTAGACTATGCTAATTTTAATTCTTTAATACAGCATGTTACATAAAAAAATACAAAACCCACATTAAGTTAGTTACCATAGCAGGTAGCCTCCTGGACTGCAATCAGTGAAGAAGATATTAATATGGAGAAAGACTTGTTAACTTTAGTATAGAGCCAGAAAGCCCCTTTTCTTGCAGCTAATGACTCATGCATGTACATATTTTTTCAGAAGCTAGATATTTTTCCCATCACAGGCAATTGAACTGCCCATATTTTATTAAGCCATCTGTCTGCTTGGGGTATGTACAAATTGTGTTGTTCAGTGTACTTTAAAATCCTAGCTTCCAAAAGCAGAAGTAAGAATAAAGGATTTGTTTACTCATCAATATTTCCATGAAGGATGGCATAAAATCTTCTAAGTAGCACAGCAGTATTGCCAGATATTGCTGTCATTTATGGAGCTGAATGCAGCTTGTATCGTATAAACTGAGAGAGTATGTGTAACAGAATAACTTTTATCCCGTGATATGGATTTGAATTGTGTATCTGAGGCTCTGATCCTCAGGATTCGTTAGCCATCCACTCATCTACCCTCCACTCATTTGCTGCTACCTGACAGCTTTGCAGCTGTCCGCAGCTTTGGGAAGGGGTTGTGATGAATAACACTGCCCTGTGGCAAAAGGCGAAATGCTAATGTTTTGTTCTGTGCTTCTTTGCTCTTGGGGGGAAGCTGCAAAGCCTGACAGACACCTGATAAACTCGGCCCTGTGAGGCTGATCAGAGCTCTGTGAAAAGCACATCTCATATTCCTTACCTTCCTCTTGGTCGAATGTGAAGTCTTTTTCTGCTATAACTTCTCCGCTAATACTTTTTCTCCTCTTCCAAAAGTAACATGAAATTTCTGAACATTTAAGCGATCACCACCATGTATACCAGCCATTCTTCAGTTAGAGCGATGATAAGAATATGTAACAGACTGTCCTGGGTTTGGCTGGAATAGGGTTAATTTTCACAAGAAGCTGGGAGGGGGCACAGCCAGAATGGCTGACCCGAACTAGCCAAGGGGATATTCGATACCATACTGACGTCATGCTCAGTATATAAGTGGGGAAGCTGGCCGGGTGGAGCGCTACCGCGGCTCGGGAAGGAGCTGAGCGTGATGTTGCGGGCAGTGAGCAATTGCACTGCGCAACATTCGCTTTATAGACTCTTTTGTTAGTATTGTTGTTGTTATTGTTTCTTCTCTCCTTGTGTTGTTCTATTAAACTGTTCTTCACTCACGAGGTTTTACCTTTTTCTTTCGATTCTCCTCCCCATCCTACCGCGGGGTGGGGGGGAGTTGTGCATTGTGCTTTGTGGCCAGCTGGGTCTAAACCACGACACGCAGTAAAATGCAAGTCTTTGCAAATCTTAGAGCTTGGTCCTCTAAGAGGATTTTGGAACTGAAACTGCTAATTTCTCTCATTTGGCACTGAATAAATAAAGAACATGTTGTATCATTCAGTTTGTGCTACTGCTGCTTTGCATCTTTAGACACAGATATTCCTTTTGATGTCCTGACACTGTCCCCTGAAAGGAGAGCAGCTGAGCTTCCAGATTTAGACTGGAAACTCCAAGGCAGCTATGGTCAGAGTGAAGACTTCATGTAGCTGGAGATGTTGGACATGAGCACTTCAAATCTCACTATTTACTATTTTGGTCAAACAAAAGCTGTTGGATGGTACTTGACAGCTGTTGTCTGACAATATAGGGAATTTGGGATTGGGTCCCCAACTGTCAAATTAAAAGATGTCACAGCCTCATGCGACATGTAAAGTCACTCTGCCAATTCAAGTTTATCCCAAACATTTTGCCAGGTTGGCTTCTTGGTTCTCTTCTTCTGCAGCTAGAGTGAGCCGATACCACGTGTTCTGGCTAGCACATCAAATTTGTACTTCTGGTTAGCCTGGCAGTGATCTGCTGCTGCGGCCTGGGGAGCTGTGGTCTGGGTTGTTTACTGCCTGGGAACTGAAGTTTTAGACACACACCTGAGAAGAGAATCTCAAGACAGTCTAAATCATGAGTAGCCCCTCTCTGAATTACAAAAAAAGACAGATGTCAGACTCAGCAGTGACCAGTCCTTTAGCTGGTATGAACTGGCCTCTCTATCTACAATGTCCTGTGCCCTATTCAAAAAATGACAACTGGACTTGCACCTTTTCCCTAAGCATGCTGGGGATAGGCACTCAGCATTTGACCCTTGGCAGACATAAGCTGGTCTCACTTAGCTGATGGCAAGAAGAAAACACTTCTATAAGCTGCTGGGCATCTGGTCTTCCTTATTGTACTTTGGATTTTTGTCCAAGAGAGAAAATCAGCCAGATACCACACAAATCATAAGAAATCAGTTAACAGCAAGGATGCTGCTTTGCGGAGCTGAAATTCACCTTACTACCACGAGAGGCAACAGTACTAGTGAGTCAATCGGCAGGGAACAGGAGTAATTCTCTGCAATTGAAGTCGTCTTTTTATTTCACTGTTCACAGAAGGGAAAAAAAAATTAATTTTTTGTAAAAGTGCAGGCACTGTCATTTCAGTATTCCGTTATAAATTAGCCTTTGAGTTAGATGGATTATTTCAGCAAACAAATGCATTGCACTCTTATACTTGGTATGTTTAGATTAATTAGATCCTCCTTATTTTAGAGTAAGAACTTCTTTATGCTAGGAAATGCAATAAAGCCTATTGATTAACTGAACTCACTTATCAGATATACATGAGGTTGACAAGAGCCACTTAGTATTTCCTGAGCAGAAAAGAGAATTCAGCATTTTCATGTGGCTTCTATTAGTGTCTTCATTAAACATTCATGTCATTTTCTTTTCTTTCCCTTACTTGTCTAATAAATATACCATTAGGGCCATTAACTGCCAAGAGTTAAGTTGTTTAAGTGCTATAAGATATGCCCAGCAAATTGTTGGCTCCTGAGGTATTGGTTTTCTGTCTAGATATCTGGTATTTTCACAGTCCCTTGAAACTCCAAATCCAATCATCTCTGCAGCAGAAGAAAGGTAATTGAAACATTAGGCACAGCTCGGTCCCCAAGGGAATGAACAAACAAAAGATAGGCAAGCTTACCGTGGCATTCTACAAAGGTAGGTATATTCTGGTTTAGGGGAAAAAAATCTTTACTGTTGGAATCAAAAACCTACTGCAGCTAGAATTCATAATGTTATTGGAGTAGTGGGAATGGAAATCATATTTTCCCTGTTAGTTGCACAAACATGGTGTAATAAAATAGCATAAGTAGCCTGACAGGTAGACAGACACGGCTTGTGGGAGCTTTGAAATCCACAGCTCAAGGTCCTTCCTGGTTTACATGTCAATCCTCACCTTAGATTACCATTGTTTTAAAAAAACACATTTATTTCCGTTCATGCTTAGCCTGCGCAAAGCACTTGAACATCTTCAAGAAGGGTAGTCCCCACGTAAAGGAGCAGGTGGATATGTCAACACACATTAGGAAAAGAGGACAAGAGGTGATTTATACACAAGTGACCCTGAGTCATTTTAAGAAATAGAGCTGCTGGTGCTATTCAGGATGACCATGAAGTGAGGAAGGGTAGACTCTTTGTAGGTAAGCCTGGACAAAAGAAGCCCTGAGCTGCCTTTATTACAGACTTGTAAATAGGTGAGTAAGGCAGGGTTAGGCAACAGAGACTCGAACATGTCAGGTAAGTAAATGGAGAATGACAAGGGGCTCTGGAGGTAGCTCCAGGAATAAGGAGTGAGATGGTAATTAGGGAGGCACCCAAGGGAATGGATGTGCGGAGGCGATTGCTTTTGGCACATGCCAGCAGACAAGAAGGGGAGGTTGGAGCGTAGGAGAAACCAAAAATAGGATATGTTGGTCACTGAAGGAAGATTTAATGAGATTGTCATCAAGAGAGAGTACTAGCAAAGGGTGTAATTTCCAAACAGAGACACTAGTTGCCTACTGACTCCTTCCAAAAAGCTGAAGCCCTAAATCCACCTGTTACCTCTGGCTGAGTGGGTGATATGGTCCCAACAGTAGTTCAGCAGGATGACTTCTAGTCTCACCTCCAGCTCCACCTGTGGTGCTGTTAGCTTAGCAGAGGCTGCACAACAGATACAGAGAGGAAACAAAGGTGTTTTGGCTTACAGGTCTGTCTCAGCCAGTGACTGTTACCTGAGGTTGTCCAGGCGACTCGCAGCAGCAGTAAGGCTCCCTGATTGGTGTGACATGGAAGGTTAGCTGAAGTGACCGGAACAGCCTCTTGGCATGGAAGTGTCATGAGCTCCTCACAGGAGTTCAGATTGCCTGGAGACCTCATCGCTGAATGAGAAAACATCAGTTTTTATAATTGCTTTCTGTTTGGAGGCCATTCTGCCTTTGTTGCTGGATGCGCTTTATGTCAAGTGAACTACACATTTGTATTTACTTCTTGAATATTTCAGAAGACATGGTCTCAGTATCCACATGAAGGCTATGAGCAGCCATCAGTATCTTGCATGTCTTTTGGGAACAACCTAGCAGACGGGTCCCAGCCTCATCTCACTTTGCGGACTAACAGACAAATGGCAGATGTGTTGTCTCTTCAGGCAGATGTTTTTTGTGACTAGGTCTGTCACTTTGGGACATTATATTTCTAAATTCATCTCCAGAATGTACCTCAGCAATTTATGAGCAGAGATTTTGTCTCTGTCCCTCCAGTGCTGTTAGGCCTGTTCAGTGTGGTTTGTAGAACACTCCCAGTTCTCTGGGCTCTGTTTTTCACTGTCCTGCTTTCTGCTCCAAAGAGCATCTGCCCTGGTAAATGACATGTACCTCAGCAGCACATTACAAAGCAGAGCCTGTGCCAAAAAGTCTGCCCTCCTTAGGCTTTGAGAAGGCCTTTTCCTCTCTCACGTTTTGGGGATGCTGTCAGCTTTGCAACTGCTCTGCTGCCCACAAACACCCAGGATACTCTTTGGTAGACTGGCCATGTTGCTGGAAAGAGGAGAACGATCTCCTCAATTCTCTGTCACCAAGTTGGTGTTCATAGGAAGGATATTGTCCCGAGCTACAGGCCTTGTTGCACTAAAATATTTCTAAGATCCTCTGGTTTGTTCAACTTATAAGGTGCCCTTTTTCTTACAGAACAGGGATAAAAATATTTTTCATTTGCTGAAGCTACAGTCCCCTTTATATTCCAGTTTATCTCCAGCTAATTGTAATTGTGTTGACCAAAAGCACTCCTTGGGAAGGAAAGGGCTTGACTTACATATTTCTCCCATTCGCCATGCAGAAAATCCTTCTGTTTAAGGGGCAGGATCCCTTGCAGCTGACCATTTTCCGCCAGTCTTTACTCAGGCATGAGTCAGCTGTTGCATGAAGTCAGCAGGAGCCTTTTCAGCAACTTCAAACAGCTGCTGGATCAGTTGCTGCCCGAGTGTGCTTGCTGAATAGCAGCGAGCAGGAAGCCTTTCGCTGCCTGTGCTGGCTGGAGCCTGACAAAGCAAGCTGACTTTCACAACGTACTTCCCTCTCTGCCTTGAATACTCTCTTCATGGAAAGCTACACTGGGCACCTCCTATTCAGAGCGTACTAGGTACGTTTTACTCGGTCTGTCTCAACAGCAAAGATGTTCTGCTGCAGCCGAGTTCAAAGCCACACAAGACAGAGCAAGCCAGGTGGGAGGTGGGTGTGAGGAATGCAGTCAGGTGCGGGTGCAGAGGGATGTGACAACGCTGTTCCCAAAGCCCTGTAAGAAACAGAGTGCCCCAGGTGTCGTTCCCCTTCCTGCAGTTTGCTGACTCCTTTGTCAGGCATGTGGTGCAAGCAGCATTTCAGAGAAAATCTCTGCTTGTGATTAGAGATTTCTAACATCCCTAGTCTGTCATCATTAAAGGTTGCAACCTATCTTTTTAATGAAGGTTTTTTCATCAGTTATAAACATTCAGCAATGACTAAATACTTAGGAATGACTTTTTATTCTTATAAAAATTCCATCTTTGCATTTCCTATGAATAAATTAATGCATGTGGGAACTATACGGATCTTGTGCCAGGAGATCTCTATCACCATGTGCTGCTGAACTACAGAGCTGAGTTGAACATTGTCATGTACATAAATTAGTTTAACAAGCAAAATTTGGCAGGTGTGGCTTGAAGAACGTAGCCTGATAAAGCAGAGACTACCCCACTGGAATAACGGGCAGGATGTCCCAAAGCATGTAGTGCTTTGGCTGCATGTCTTGAAGCTATTGTAATGTAAGTGGAATAAATGTTTGGCCAATACAGAAAACAGGCATATCTCCCACTTATGAACTGTGCTGCGGTTTCTGCATTCACTCGGGAAGGGTTGTGGGATTGGTTTCCATAGGAACCATGGGGAAATGAAGGAAAAATGCTTACCTGAAACCCAGTTGCATAATTTTAGCACTGCAAGACTGTAGTGAGGCACAGCATGCAGACCACTGGCACTGGCCAGACACTTTGAAGGAGGCTAAGGCATCCTTGCCACTTCTGCAGCATAGGAAGGCATGTGGGGCCAGTGCTACAGGCTCCGATGTGGCTAGGCTGTGCAGCCCATGGTGGGAGATAGAGCCACAGCAGTGCACACCCAGACATCCAGAGGCATCCACAAATGTGGAGCATTCAATGCAACCTCCCAGAGGCCTGGGAGGTTTTACAGAGCAGTGTTTGGATGATGGGAGCATTGAGCACCTCCTGAAAATTTGCTCTGCTTGGGTATGCAAAATGCAGGGGTGTGCAATCCAAGCGCATAATCCCAAGTGGGCTTGGCTGCTTCATCTTTGTGCTTTTTGTTCCTCTTTCTTCTCAGAAAGGCAACTGTAGCTGCCTCTCTTCACTTTCCTCTGCTTTCCCTTGACAGCCAAAGGGGAAAGGCTCACTCTTTTCACTCTCATGGCCTTGCATCACCAACAAACAAATTTTTGCCTCACTTAGCTTTAGGGCCCAAGAGCAGGCTGCCAGTGCTGACTGATAGAACATGGTAGCCTGCCATAGGGAAGACACCTTGATGTGTATGATTTTAATGGAGCATGTGAGGTTCATAAGGCTTGGTCCGCAATCAGATACCGTCACCTCCCACCCACTTAGACCTGCACTGCTTCTGACATTGGAGTCCCAGGGATATTTTTCTCAGCCTCCACTCTGGACTACAAAATGGCAAAAAGGAATTTCTTGCCATTTATAAACTGAAAAATACATTTGGCATTACAGTTTCTATTTAAATTTAGCTATTTGCTGCTGCAAAGTGCTGTCACTAAGGTTAAGGTGGTCCGGCAACTTCTAGCAGCTTTCAAGACAGGGCAATGTACTGCATCTAAAGGCAATAGCAGCGTTATGGTGAGCTGAGGGAGGAGAAAATTTGCTGTGTTCAAAGGCTTTAGAAAGGGATGAAGACCTTGTGGAATGCATGCAATAGTCAGTACAGAGACATATTTGTAAGGTACAGGTAATCTCTCCCTCATAAATAGAAATTCAGAAGGATGGCTAGTTAAATTACTTGCTCTGTTGAGAAATGGTAGCATTTTTCAGGGCTGACACTGCTTTCATAGCAAACTGTCTTCGATGCCTAAGAATTATTTATGAAGGTGAATTTCTGGAATTTGTTTGCCCACCTGGACTTCTCTGCATGTGATGTAAACTGGGGAGTCTACCATAAACTTAGCATTTATGATGCAGATTTGTCTCAAAAAACAGACCAAAATTCTTCGATTCTTAGTCTTGGAGCACCAGGAAAATAAAGTTGTTTTAAACTCCTAGCTCTATTTTTTAAGATCAAAAAGAGTCACTCATAATTTTTTGCATCCCATTTCAGTGGAACATAGCTCTCTGAAGGATATTAAGAGAGTGGTAATGAACTACAGTTAAAAATGTAACGGTGTTTGCTGCCATAGCCATCAAAGAAGTGGATCACTGGGAGAGCTACTTTGCTATGATTAGAAAGTAACTAGGTTTTTTTTGAAGGCCATGTTTCTTTAGGTCCTACAAAAGCCTATAATGTACATTGGAACCTAAAAAAAATGGTCCTGATAAAATCACAGGATCTATGCCTGTGTTTTCTGCAAGTGCCTACAGATTGGGCTGAACTATAGCTGACATGAGCACAGTTCACGCAAGCCAGAAATGAGAGAAGTCCCTGGTCCCTCCTATTTCTGCTAGGTTGCTGTGTTTGATGATGCCTTATTAACAGCCCTAAGTTTGTTGAAGACTCTTTATGGAGAAAGGCAAATATTTCATTGCTTGAGGTGAGTTAGTTTGAGGAGCTATGCTGGAAACTATACTCATTTACCCTGATAGGCCTATAAGTTGTAGGTAGGCCTTTCATTTAATCTGGCTACTGCTGGTGACATTGCAGGACCTTGGCTTGTTTACTTGCCCCTATACTTCCTCACTCTGCCTACATAAAAATCTCTGTGGGAAAAGAGATGACTTGGGCATGGGAGAACTTGAACTGGACACTGAATCTGCAGGAACTTCTAGCCTGATGATTGGCAAATGCAGTCATACTATCAAAGTGACTGCTTTTCAGCCCTTCTGCCCTGCTGATATGTCCCAGCATTACTGTTTGTGCATAGGTAGCAAGGCACCCTTCCTTGCAACCTATACTTTGCTCCAGCAGGAGCTGCGTGACTAGTCCTGGATGCGTGCCTAGATTTGGGTCTCATCATTATGTGATGAGACAATTCTGCCCAGCATGTAGCCTGATGCATAAGTATTTTGTTTGGGATCCTAGGTATTCAAGATTTCTCAAGGGGAAAGGTATTTAAAAGCACTTGTCTGCACTGGGTGATGAACGTTTCAGGAAATTTAGCATACCTGAAATTTCCTACCGAATATGCAATGCAGCAGCTTTTCCTCCAGTATTCTGGAACAGTTTTTGAGATTGGAGAAAATGGATTTTGCCTGTAACATATTTCTGAATATTATATATAACCTGCATTGATATACACGCATGAGGCTACAGCACACATCTGTAGCAGTAGCAGCCTTCGATTAACACAGAGAGTCACAAGAAGGATGCATCACTCAGAAGGCAAAGAGGAAACAGAAAGCACTCTGGTTAAATGCCAAAGAGTAGGAATATATTCATACCAAGAATATTGTTTAAGAAATGGAAATCTAGTCTTGTAATGCTAATGGAGTGGAAACTAATCTTCTTCTTATATCTTACCTGCCAGAGTGGAAGCAGGATAAAAGGAAATTTGAAGAGCAAGTAGCCAAGGATACCAAGGGCAATAATAAATTATTTGATGTATATCAGAAATATGAAGTTTGCAAGACAGTCAGTGTCTGTACTAGACCATTAGAGTGTGAAATGGTCAGTCACATTGCAGGCATGCTAAATGATATTTTTGCTTTGGCCCTAAAGGCAAAAGTTATTGGAAAATAAGTATTTTGAGTTTATTTTCTCTTACAGCTATAGCTAGTAAGTATGAACTATAGAGGCAAAGGTCTCAAAAAACTCAAGACATTCCGTAGTAATAAATTACTAAAATGAGACTACTGAGACAGGAGTTATATATACTAAAAAAAAGGTAGCTGGCTCTAGCCCACCTGTAGCTGTAGCAGTACCAGAAGGTGTTGGAAGAGATCAGAATTGTACAATCTGAGCAGGCAAGACAGAAGAAACATTGTGATCTTCACTTTCACTCTGGGAACCGAAGCAGAGAGAGAGGAAGCTGCTTGCCCCTGTGGGGAGTCAGCAGCAGGCAGGAGGCGTGGGAGGGAGGACTCCGGGGCCCCTTGCACAGCCCTACTCCTGTGGGGCCTTTGGGTCTGCCTTGTCCCCTACATGCCCAGCCCTGCCACCACCTCCCTGTGCTGTGAGCTGGGATGGCAGACCCTCTTCTCCCTGAAACTCCACCTGCTCCTTCCCCAGAACTAAAAACCACGTCCAATAAACCCCCTCTTCTTCCCCTCCTGCTTACCAGAGTACTCCTAAAGAGCCCCACAAATCCAGACAAATCAGATTTGAGGCTTTGAAATGTGGAAATACCACTGGGCTGATTTTTTGAATGCTTGACCAATTCTAATATAAACCAAGTTTCGTGAGTTCCTGATCATTCAATGCTGCAGAATTACTTGGGGTAATTAAACTGTTAGAGGTAAGGAGCCCCTCTACTTGTTACCTTTTTCATGCTTTACAGCCTCATAAATCGTACATCAGCATATAACATCTTGTCACATCAAGCCATTAATAAATGTGTGGTCTTTTCTGTCTCAAAACATAGCGGTGATGAATAGTGCATATGCTTGTTAAAAAGGATGCCCAGCATTGAACAGCGTGCACTGCATTTCGTACCAGGACGAAGGGAAATGAAAACACTAAAGGCAGAATTAGAAAGCATCTAGAAGTGCATGCAAGAGTTGGGCAGGAAGGGGCTGGTCCTTTGGAGGGGGTAGCACACCATGGGGGAAAGGAGAAGCAGCACTGTTGCCTACTCAGGATTTCAGAAGGCTTTGATCAGGGCTATTAGAGGAGTAGAGGTGAGGTGCAGGGGTCTTGTCATAGATTAAGAAGTGGTTAAAAGGTAGGAAACAAAGAGCAGACAAGACCAGCCAGTTTTCAGCACAGAAAGCAGTTGATAGCGAGGTGCCCTAAGGAGAAGCACTAGGGCAGGTGTGGCTCAGCATGTTCAGTAATGACCTGGAAGAGGGGGGAACTAGTTAGGTGGCAAATTTCCTGATGGTACAGAATGCTTTAGAATAGCGAGGCCTGGAGAGCATTATGAGAAACATCAGAAATCCCCTAGCAAAACTGATTATTGGGCAACCCAATGGTAGCTGAAATTCAGTTTAGGGAAGTGCATTGCAAATTGGCAGTGCACAATGAAAGGAACAGTTGAAGCAACCTGAACATACTGATGGGTTCTGAGTTAGTCAGAACCCTGGCTCCTGCCCAGGGAGAGAAGGGAAAAGAAAATAGTTTTCACTGTGGACAGTCCCTTTTGCAGAAACAGGGAAAAAAATGAATGATCTGTGTCAGGCATCTCAGGAACAGAATAATAAACAATCTGAAATTCAGACACAAAACCCATAGGCTCGTCTTCATCTTGAAGCCTTCATTGCGGTCTGGTCACTTTGTCTTGTTGAAGCCATAAAAAGGAGGGGCGCTGGTAAGGAAGGTGGCAAACACGACAGACACAAGAGGAAGGAGAAGGAGGATTGCCTTCTGCAAGAGATTTTAAGATTGAGGGCTGTAAGACAACCTCCTCTTCTCCCTGTGATAGAGATATGGTAAATAAAATAGAAGTACAGGGTAAAACTACAGACATCAGCAGCGCCAGAAAGACCTGCTCAAGCAGTCTCTTGGGTTGAGTTTGCCTGACTAGAAGGGCTCAACCCTGCATCCCCATCTTGTCTAGTCTGGGGAAGGTGGCCATGACTGCTGCCCCGGGTGCCCTACCACCCATCTCCCACAGCAAGACTGAGCTCACCTTTGTAGGGCCTCAGGGCAGCACTCACCAGTCAAGGGCTTGTCTGCAGGACCACAGCTGCGGTTCTCCTACCCTTCAGTTGTCAGCACCCCTCCTGCTTTGCACTGCCTTTCCAGAGGGCCTGCATGACCCAAGAAACAATTCAGCCAAGTAGCTGCTTCTCCACAGCAAGCTGACATTCACTTAGAAAAGGCTAGTTTCATCTTACTGACATAAAGATGCCATTTGGAGTCCCTCTTTGCAAAATCCTTTGCCTCTACCTGACCTGGATGGACTGGATCATTAAAATTGCGCAGTGTGGGCTCTGAGGTCACTCACTGCATGCTCTTGTCTGGACTTTTCAGAGTCCTGGACAAGACAAGTAAGCAATTTTCTCCTTATTGACACCTTTCTACACCTTCTTGTTAAACAGCACACTCAGAGCTGTGTTGTTGCTAAGGTGCCTTCATTAGTCCATTCACAGTGGACAGTGGAAGCAGTCTGACAGACATGGATGGTCTGAGATGGTTCCTGCTTCTGCAGGGTTCTTCAAGGAGATCCCTTGGGCCTCATTGGTGGTGATGGGAGTCCAAGCAGCTTCGGTTCATGTAAAGCAGAAAGCTGGCTCCTCCCTTCTTCCCCTGTGGTTTGAACAAAGGCCTTTCTGGTTCAGCTCACAGACCAGGCACGTCACTGAGTTCCCTCCTCCATGGTAACCACAAGGGTAGTCCATTCCAATGAAGTAACATAGTCTCAGATGGGTATTGCCTTTCAGAGCTGCATAAAAGTCTTGAGGTAAAGCTTTCAGCTGTTTTATATTTTTTAGTGTTAAATAATCCTGATTAAGTTCAATAAACTTGTTAAATGTACTCCAAATACTTCAAGTGTATTATTAGGATGCCTAGGCAGTGGAAATGACAATGAAGGTGTTTTATGGACAGCACTCCGCATAGATGTTCTACCAAATGAGTGGATGAATGCTGTTCTGCTTTCCTCCTTGCCCCAATAGTCCATGAAGAGCTGAATCCTCTATGGGGATGTGATGGACTGACACAGGATTTATCCTGTGGATGTGTTGTCTTGGGTTGTCTTGGCTACGTCGCTGCAGAGGAGACTGCGGATGGCAGCCTGGGGGCTTGTCTTGGCAATGTCATCTGACCGCAGTCTGCACTCAGTGCACTGTCATGCTGGGTATCCGCAGCTCTTGTTTCTGCTTATTTTCTTCTGCTTATTTTCCTTTGACAATTCCTCCCAGCCCAAACTGCGATAACTGTATGAAATGGGTGGTTGTGCAGGAAGATCTGTGTGTGGGGAGACTTGTAATAGCGAGCAGACAATCAGGCGGCTGGTCTGTTGTACATCATTTTGTTGCACAAGGTGTGATGCTGTCTGCATAAAGGTTTGTTGGCAGGGTTCGTAGCTGACAGCTTACATCACTGATTCTAATGGTAAAAGTTACTTCTGGTGAAAACCAAAAACAGAAGCAGGGAGAGAGAAAGTAAAGACAAATTCAGCTAAATACTAGAAAGTATTTCAGGAAAGACTTTCTCCATGAGACATCTGTTTTCAAAACTGGCTCAGTGCATCACTGTGGTGGGACCCAACACTGTTCAAGCACAAGTGTCAGGAGACAATTCACCGTCCAGGACAGGGGTGCTGTGGCAAAGAATAGCCATGCCCCCCCACCCCCTTACTGGGGAAGTTGGAGCTGTGGTCTGTGTCAGGAACGTGGCATGCTCTGCAGGTTCTACCCTAGTGCTCTGCTAAGTGATCTGATCCCAATTAATTCCCTGCACCCAGAGCTGACCTTGACCCTGGCAGAAGACTGGAGGTATGGGACCAATTCCAGGCACTGCCTTTTCTGGCCTGACAAACATTGTTTGAAAAGGCAGCCTCAGCTTGTAGTTCTTTTATGCTTCTGTCAAGCATCAGGTATTTATGTTTCTTTGTAGTCTGTTGTGAAACTTGGCTCATTGCTGTTTATATTCTGATTTTGCTTTCTAGAGGGTCTGATCAGTTGTACTGTTCTCAGTGTTATCCAAATAGGCTTTAGAATTAAATTTGGCTTCCCCTAAAGGAACACAGGAATTGGGAGAGGTTTTTGCTTTGTGCTGGGTCATACAAGGCAATTTAGCACTTTGTACACTTAGCAGGTTCTGAGTTCTGAGTTCTGATTCTTGTACAAGAAAGTAGTAACCATCACAGGTACTAAATGTTTTTGCGATTGAAGACAAAGAATTAGCGGTGGGTAGCATGATTCATCTCTACCCTCACTGCCGAATATATGAGGTAAAAATAAAAAGCTTCAAAATCATATACCCTAACCTATCAAAAACAAACAAAAAAAATCAGTACTAAAATAGTACATTCTGGGCAAAGTTCCCCTAAAAGAGTAGGACAGCACTTTCTATTTTTAAATTGATTGTCTGTTTTTATTTTTTTCTGTAGTGCAGGAAACAGCTGTGCTTTGTCGTAAGAAGGAAAACCCAACCAAGTAAAATGGGAGAGAAAAGCAGCTCATCTTTACATTAAACATATCCCAGAGGTTCTTCATTACCACTTAACTGCACTAATAATTTCTCATCATCACAGTGGCTGATGCAAGAGCCATGACCTCATTCTGGCTCAGAATGTGTTCTGAGAGAAGACATGGAGCGAGATGACACCAACCTGGACATCCTGCCCCCAGTGGAGTGCCTCTGGAGTATAAATCAGATGTGGACTCTACTTCAGCCCCAGCTTTTCACTTTGACACTCATGCTTTTATTCTGTCTAATGTGTAGAGGGGACTGTAACAGTGTCCTACCTGCAAAAATCAGACCAAGCATCAGTGGATTCATAAAAAAGGTGTAAATCCCAAGACAGATATCATCTCCTGCAGATTGTCTTTAGGACAGGTTTCCCAGGAAACTGAGTTATGCCACTGTCACAGGCCTACAGTCCTGATAGGGTGAACTTCGTGGGCTGAGGAAACATCCCTCCTGCTCTGCTGCGAGCCTGTCGCTTTCTGCCTGCAGTGTGGGGCTTGCTCTGCTCTGGCTGATCCCTCCTCCTCACTTATGCTGCTGACCGTGGCCCTGGCCTCCCAATGGGAATTTGTCTCTTTAATGCAATACCCAAAATTTCTTTCAAAGTTGTAGCAGATATGAGATGAGCGCAAGCTTGTCCCACTCAGCCAGCTTGAAGTTACCTGTACTGACCTGTCTGACCACTGCACCTGCTCAGCCTCTCTGCCCGTCCCCCTCTGCATTTAATGCAGGATTAAGGAGCAGAGTGAATTGCTTGTAACAGGTTCTGTTCATCTCCCTCCCTTCCTTCACTGCTATCATTTGAGCTGGCTGCTTCTCCCTTGCTCCTACTCTGGCCTCCTCCTGCCTTTTCCACCAATGCTAAACTTCTGGGGTCTACTCCCAGCCTCTGCGGTGAGGCATGGACTTTTGACTGCAGCTCTAAGAGGGATCGCCCTTGGGCGCCCATCGGCAAGACATACATCAACAGCATTAGACAGTCAGCATCACTCCAACTTCTCTGAGACAGTATGGCAGCAAATCATGAAACGCTGCCATCATGAAAGATCTGTCAGGTTCCTCTGCAGAAACAGTGTCTGTCCCCTACTACGGTCATCTTGGTTACTTCACTGGGAAAAGGCCTCACTGTCTCAGACACCTAGGACTCAGTTTTGAGAGCTCACTGAAATCAATGGATTTGCTTTTTGTCAGCCTCAGTGAGCCCTTAGCCATGTTTCCAGTACAAAAACCTGTATGATGCTCAGCTCTTTGTAAGATGGGCTCACTGCAACTCCATTGCTTTCCAGACATCCAACCTAGACTATTCTTAGGATGAGTCTGCTCTTTTTTAAAGCCCATCACAATGCTGGTCTGAGCTGTGTCTTTAGCTCTATTATTGATCTTCACCTGAGTGGCTGCTCACCTGTGGATGTGAGCTGCATCCATTCATCCTGCTGCTGCCCTTTGTCCCTGGGAAGCAGAATTTTGACTGAGATTGGACCTTGGTCTCTTTCAATATCCCTCCACTTTCCTTGAGGCCTTTGATTTGAGCCCAGTTCTCCATGGCCACATCACACAGAGATCCCAGGATTATAGGTAAAATAAAAAGGATGGAAGGAAGTGAAGGGTAAAGAAGGAATGTGTTGGTTTTGATAATGATCAATAATCAGGTGATGATACAGCATCCATCAGTGGTGCCCCCTTCTCCTCGCTGTTGCAGTCATCAGGTCGTTGGCTCTGTGCACTTGGGGAATTGCAGGTCCAGGTGAGAGCAGAGAGGGCAGAGCTCTTCATTTCTATACACACTATTAGCTGCACCTCCTGCAGTGAGGCAGGGCTGGCTATGGCTTGTGTAGATTTCTATCTGTGGGCTTTTGTACATAGAGCTGTGGGTTTCTGCCATGTGGCTGCACCATCCTACTGCATCCAGGTCCAGACATCAGTTCTGTAGCATTTGGGAAAAACAAATGCCCAAGAGATGTGAATTTGCCACAGTTTACCTTCTGGTTTGTCCCTACCTCACAGCGTACATTTCAGTTCAGCAGCTCAGTTCCTTATCCTCTCTTGCCACTTTCTCTGAACTAATTAAATGCAAGCAGCCCTTTTGGTGGTGCTACAGAAAGTGCGTAGCAAATGAGCTGTACGATGAAAGAGTAAGCCATTATTAGCACTGGTTGCAGCATAGCAAAACACTTTAACTTTACAGCAGAGGACATTTTAGTTAGTAAGTATTAAAATCAGATAGTTATCATAGTACTGACAGGAAATTATAATGCTGATCTCTGGTCTAGGTGGCAGTGACTGTCTCCAGACTATGGCATGGTTTTTGACCTCATTGAATAGGTCACAGAAGGGCAGAAAAAAAGCCTTTCACTGCCACCAGCAAATGGGTTGACTCTCCCAGAACTGCAGCGTTGAAGATATGGGAGTCAGCCATCACTAGAGAAAATCCCCTGATGGCTGAGACGCTGCCTTTCTATCATGTCAAATAACCAACGACAAAATGCAAGCCAGATGAGCTAGGAATTTCTTTATCAGTTTGTATACAGGTTACTAATCAAGTGGATGTAGCGCTTTTGTTGTTTAATATTTGAGGGTGAGTCCCTTGTAAATGAAGCTTTGTTCTCCCTGGGAAAAAAATAAAAGAACTGCTGGGAGAATGCTAAATGCAATGTAGGAAGCTGGCTTCTCGGCTGATTGAAGGTTATTTGTGCTTCTTTTTTCCTTTCCTGCCTGCAGTGCCATTTTGAGTTGCAGAGTTCAAGTACAGATAACCACTGCTTTGGAAGCTTAAAATGGGGAGTCGTTTGGCCTCAGCTAAAGACCTTAGAGCCTCCTGGTTCATTTGCTTTCTTTTGCTTCAAATGAATTACACTAGAAATACCTGGTAGTTTGTTTCCCATTTGGTATTTAACAACCCTGTGTGAAGGATGTGCTCTGGCATGGCAGGGGCTCAGTTGGTTGAGATACCAGCTCAGAAGGAGGATTCCCTGCTGAGCCCAGCTGATGGAGGTCACAGCTCCACTCCTAGGAGATCCCCAGCACTGTGTTACATGACAGGTACAACTCGAAACTACAGAGTAACCTCACACTTTTCTTGCTTGCAAAGCAAGCTGTGTTAAAAGCAAAGCAGAGCAAACCAAACCAGATTAACATGGACAAGTCTATTCAGAGTTTTTGTTTTGATCCTGGGACATGGTTCACTTTGGGAGCTTTAATCCCTTTCTAGGAACACCAGTATTGCTGACAGGAAGACCCTGAATGGCCTGATGGGCTCCTTATTCACCATCTCTTCTCTTGGAGTGAGCAGAAGGGGTGGACAGAGGACCCACCCCTGAGGATGTGGCACCTTCAGGAAGGATTTGACTAGTGAGAAGGAAGGAGGGGAATGTATGACATGGCTGTTTAGATCTGGGTTTGAGGGTTAAAAGAGGAATCCATATGGAGGAAGGGCAAGCAAATGTATCTCCTTGGGAGCATACACACAAGGCCTAAACGTTAGGCGTGTGTGAGACTGAATGGTACTCCTTAAAAAATAGCTTCAGTCAAGATGAACATCGTTTGTCTAATCCTGATTCTGCCAGCAAGTTATACCTCAGTTGTGCTGATTTGCTAATCAAAACTAGATTACTTTAACTACCGCTGCTGCAAAACTAATCCCTTATCCAAAAAATCAGATTTGCCTTATCCTTGCTCCACACATAATCACCAACTGTACCTACTTTGGTCTTGAGGTGTAAGGAGCTGTTATACCAGTGATGAATGCAGCATAATCACACTGCCAGGGGAGACCTGACAGTATGACTGCCAGGGTCAAGCATGACTACATGGCTCTGGAGGTGATGGTCAAGGGCACGGGGGCCGAGGCAGTGTCTCCTCTGTCCTTCCAGTGAGAAGGAAGGGCTTGAGGAGGGTTGGATGGATCCTGTAGGTCAAAACTGCTTGTGAAGCTGGCGTCAGCAACAGGTTATGATTAGGACTGAGTACTGCTTGGAAGAGATGGGATCTGCCTGACTAAGTGGGACAGAAGTATCTTTGCCAACAGCCTGGCCAACCTGGTGAGGAGAGCTTTAAACAACAGGAGAGGGAAAGGGTGATTCCCCAATCAAGTGAGGAAGTGGTGGACTACGCTGGCCAGCAAATGGGCTAGGGCGATGTGGACAGGAGAAACCTTCTGATCAGCAAAAAAGGATGGAAGTGGGGTCACCCCAAGCATATGCATACAGATAGTGAAGTGCGTACCAAGTAGCATGACGGGGAAAGCTCTCACACCTCTTCTGAGAAATGAGCACAGCTGGATGCATCTCTGTGCATCCACATGAGGAACAAACAGGAGCAATGAGTCAGCATGCAATTGCAGGGCTATGATCTCACTGGGATCATGAAGACGTGGCGGAATAGCTCACACAAATGGAGTGCTGCCATAGATGAGTACAGGCTTTTTTATACAGGATACAGAAAGGACAAGCAGGGAAGGTGAGGAAAGGGAGTTGCCCTGTATGGGAGAGAGCAGCTGGCATGCATAGAGCTTTGCCTGAAGATGGCTCAGGAGCCAGCAAAGAGCTGATGGGCCAGGATTAGTGAGCAGATCAGCATGGGTGAGATTGTGGTAGGTATCTGCTACCTGCCAGATCAGAAAGGGATAGATGAAGCTGTCTTCAGACAACTGCAAGAAGTCTCACATCCATAGGCCCTGGTTTCCATGGGGAACTTGAACCACTCTGATATCTGCTGGAGGGACAACCCAGCAGGTCACAAGCAATCCAGGAGGTTTCTGGAGTGCATTGATGATAACTTCCAGAGACAGGTGCCTGAGGATCTGAAGGTGAGAGGAACACTGCTGGACTTGATTCTTATAAACAAGGAAGAAATGGTAGTGAATGTGAGGGCTGGGCAGTCTTGGTTGCATGACCATGACACGCTGGAGTCCAGGATCCTGGAAGGTGGCAAAAAACCCAATCGGATGATCACAACCCTGAACTTCAGGAGAGCAGACTTCGGCGTGTTCAGGGAACTGCCTGGGAGAATCTCATAATGTATTGTCCTGAAGAGCAGAAGGGTCCAGGAAAGCTGCTGAATCCTCAAGGTTCACCTCCTCCAAACTCAAGAAACTCAGGACTCCAACTGACAGGCAGGGAAACAAACAAAGATGACAGGATGCCTGCATGGATGAACAAAGAGATACTTGCAAAGCTTAACTATAAAAAGGAAGCACTCAGGAGATGGAAGCAGGGGCAAGTGACCTGGGACACTGTGGGATCATGTAAGAATGAGGTTAGGAAAGCCAAAGCCCACATGGAGTTGAATCTGGCAAGGGAGATGAAAGGCAAAAGGAAAGATTTTACAAGTGCATCAGCAGCAAAGGGACAACTATTGGACACACCAGTGAGTTGGAATGGGGACATGGTCTTAACGGACATGAAGAAGGCTGAGATACTGAACACCTTCTTTGCCTTGGTCTTGACTGGTCTGACTGGCCTTCAGCAATTCTAGGTCCCTGAAACCAGTGGGTATATGTAGTGCAAGGACCATTTATCCTTGGTGGAGGAGGATCAGGTTAGGGAATATGGAAATGCACAACTCTGTTGGCCCAAATGAGATGCACCCACAGATGCTGAGGGAGCTAGACAATGCCATGTGAGATCACTGTTGATTATCGCTGAAAGGCCGTGATGACGGGGGAGATTCCTGAGGACTGGAAGAAGGCCAAAGTCACTCCTGCCTTCAAGGGCAAGAAGGAGGATCAGTGAACTACAAGCCAATCAGCTTCACATTTATTGCTGGGAAGATGATGGAGCATCTAATCCTGGAGACCATTATCAGACATATCAGGGACAAGAAAGTGATTGGGAATGATCAGCATGAATTTACAAATGTGAAATCATACCTCACCCACTTCATAGCCTTCTGTGATTAAAAAGGAGACCATTAACGAGGGCAAAGCAGGGGATGTTGTTTCTGTTGAGTTTGACAAGGCTTTCTGCACTCTCTCCCATAATATCTTCATTGACAAACTGATAAAGTATGGACTACATAAATGGTCAGTGAGGTGGATTGAAAACTGGCTGAGATGCCAGGCTCAGAGGATTGTGATCAGTGACTCAAAGTCCAGCTAAAGGCTAGGCACTAGTGGCTGACCCCAGGGACTGAAACTAAGGCCAATACGGTTTGACATGTTCATTATGACCTGGAAAATGGTACAGAGAGTGGTACAGAGTACACTGTCTACAAGAAGTGGAAGGGCTGGTTGAAACATCAGAAACTCAGAGGAGTGGCTAGTACACCAGAGGGCTGTGCTGCTGTTCAGAGGGACCTTGACAGACTGGAGAAATGAGCTGACAGGAACCTCATACAGCTCAACAAGAGGAAGATCCAAGTCTTGCACCGGGGAAGGAGTAACCACACACACTAGGACAGACTGGGGCTTGGCTGACTGGAGAGTGGCTTGGCAAAGAAGTATCTGGGAGTCCTGGTGGACATCACATGTCAGACAACAATGTGCCCTTGCAGGAAAGGTGGCCAGTGACATCCTGGGCTCCATTAGGCATAGCGCTGTCAGTGAGTCATGGGAGGTGATCGTTCCTCTCTACTCACCTCTGGTGAGACACATTTGGAGTGCTGTGTCCATTGTTTGGCTGCCCAATAGAAGGGAGACATGGACATAGTGGATTGAGTGCTCTGAGGAGCTAGAAAAATGACTGAAGCGCCGGAGCCCCCAACATACAAGGAGAGGCTGTCAGAGCTGGGATGTTTAGCCTGGAGAAGAGAAGGTTCAGGAGGATCTTGTGAATGTGTATGGAACACCTGATGCAGGGAGTAAAGAAAACAGAGCCAGAATCTCCTCAGTGGTCCAGTGAGTGCCCTCCTTGGGCAATGTCCAAAATGTAAGCCCTTACTGGCTTGATTGGGATTGGGGTGGGATACAAGCTCTATACTGGTATCCACTGCAAGGGTGAGAGCCTCAAACCCTTAGTAGTTTCCTCTGTCTTTGCTCAGTGTCTCTGAAGTCAAGGTGGGTGGGTGTGAAGAACCTCATCAATGAATGTGGGGGAAAGGATGTGAGAGGGTGGCATGACTCTTTTCTGACTTACTTCAGTACATACGTATTGCCTGCGCAGAGCTTGCAGCGAGAGGTAATTGGAGCACTTGAACTGGGGATGAAGAGCTCCTTTGACAGGTCTTCTGAGGGAAAGGAGTCCTGCTTGACTGAACTTCATTTGCAATAGCTGGGCAGTTTAGCATCTGGGGAGATGACATGAGCTGGTACTTGTCTCTGAAAAAGGGTCAAGTAGATTTGCCTTTAGTAGTTTGCTTGAACAGTCAAAGCGGGGGGGGGGGGGGGAGGGGGCGGGGCATGCTAGTCAGATAAGATAATGCCCAGGATCCAGCTGGTTTCAGCAAGGACAGGATTTTCACCCCAGTGTCCTCGTTGCTGCATGTGCCTGTGCCAGTCTAGAAGAGGGGTCTGGTCTGCAGAGGCTCTGCTGAGACGTGCTGCACCTCCTGCCAGTGTGAGTGTGGCAGCAGCAGATCTCTCTCCCTGCCTGAGGCTGGTGAACTGCTCTCCACCAGCTGAGAGCTGTGTCTGGAGGCATGTATTGCCTGGGGAACAGCATGCCAGTGCGGTCTCCACCAGATATTACAGACCTCAGAGTAAACGGTATGAAAACGAAGGCTGGCAGTGACATAAATGAAATTCCTTCTCAACAGAAAGCAGCAGTAAATCAGAGCCCTGCAAAATCCAGTACGGCACAATGTGCTGGCTCATTGTAGCTCTCATTTGCTCTGAAGTTATTTCAGTGCTGGTCTGCAAATCCGACCGCCACAACCGATGTTTGGTCCCTTTCTGGACAGAAGCCATTTTCTTGCCAGTGTTCTTTTCCCATCTGTTGCTAGGAGGGATCAGGGTCTATCAGATGCTGTGCTTGCCCAGGGCATTGCAAAGGCCCAGCCAGCAGTGTACGCCCCAAGTGTGCAAGCACTGGTGTGCACCCAGCACTGTACACCCCAATCTGGTCACCCTCTTTCACCACACTGCAAGTCCAGAAAGGCAACATCTCTCCTGTCCCCTACAGATACTGAAATGTATTTTCTCAAATTTTCCACCTCCTCTGCAACAGTCTTAACAAACAAGGAATGTAGCTTACATCTATTTTTGCTTAAATTCTGCGAAAGGGCATTAGGCAGTTACGGCTCTGTGCAAGGTTCTAAATCCTCCTTCAGTCTTCACTTCCTTCTCTCAATCTTATGCTCCTGTGAATCTAAATCCAGGACATAATTTCAGGCTGAAAAGTATCCCTTATATATTCTCTCTCCCTCCACCTTGGGGATGTAGATATTCTTCTTCCTGAAACCTTCTTCTGGGGTCTCTTTGGCCGTTAACATGGCATGGGGAAGAACTTGGCCACGTACCAGCTGCATCATGATTACTGCCTTATGAGTGGGACAAGCTGCTAAGTGGCCTTCAGGCTTAACAGCTCTGGATTCCCCATGTCGCTCACTTGCAGAATGGCATCTGCAGTAAGTTGTCTGACTCAGGTCAGTCTGGCTTTTCAACAAAAATAGAACTGGACTTGCAAGGCGAAGTGGGACTCATCACATCTAAACACAGCCCTGCTCTGTCACACTGGTATCAGCCCGCATGTGAGCAGTGCCATTCCAGGTGGCCACTGCCACTAAAAAATGCCAGCAGAGCTTTCAAAGCTGTACAGTTTTCAGATGCTTCCACTAATTTCCTTTCACTTTCAAGAGACATTTGGCCACATCAGCTTCCTTTGGTGCTGATGGAAGAACTGTAGATGACTGAAGACCTGCATTTCTCCTCATCAGTCTTTTAAACAGAGAGTGTCACTGCCATTGGAGGATAACGGTATCTCCTCCTGCACGTCCTCAGCTCCTGCAGACAGCACTGTTGAGGTCAGCAGGATGGCCTGTGTGATCGGTGATAGCAGAGAAGAGCAGGAGTGGGTCTCAGGGTGTCCTCAGAGCAAGGCCTGTCTGAAGAACCTTGCACTGTCTGCAATACTGTCCATCTGCAGCCAGGTCTGTTCTGGAGCAGCCACCCTCCCCTCTCCCTGATGGCACCAGAAAGTGTCTACAATGCAAGTCCTCTCTGCATTCCTTCCAGAAAACATCTCCCTTTCTCAGCAGCCTTTTACCCATTTGGAAGCTTTGAAAGTCCTCTTCTGGATGGTTTTCTTGTGTGTGTGTGTGACACTGAGAGCAAGGAAGAGCCTTGCAGAAATTCAAGCCTGAGCTGCATTTCGTATGCTGTGTTCATACCTTAAAGTGATTTAACGTGGTTATTAGAACCAGATCCTTGCTGTAGCTGAGCATTCGGCACAAGGTCATTGCATGAGAAATTGGTTCTTTTGTTTCTTAGCAAATACCTGCTTTTATCCTCAAATAAAATGTTCAAGAGAAAGGTGTATCAATTCTATGTTTAGACAGGTATACAAATAATACAATCACTTGTGCTTCTCTGCACCCTGCTTATAAGTGGCTTCATTTTTTAAAAAAGACTATAAAAGGTGAATAGGGTAGGAATCAGTTCTTTCAGCATTACCATGTTGACGCAATTTTCCCTTTTCTCCCTTCTTTGGTCTACAACTGGTTCAGTTATACAATGTAACTTTAATTATCTGAATACAAAATTTATTTCAGTGACTTGGATAAACGTGAGCCTGCCGAGTCTGCAAACACTACAAGACAAAACTCAGATCATCTTGGAACTGCAGTGAAAAGAGTTTGGTTTTTTTTTTTTTTAATTTTAGGATTTGTTTGTGTTTTTCCTCAGCAGCCTGGGAGCTCCAGTTAGCCAGGCTTTGGATAATCAAGGTTTTCAAGTACACAGTGATTGGGAGACTGTATTTTTATCATAGGCTGTACATGCCGCCCCCCCCCCCCCTCCCCCACCAGTAGCAGCTCCACAGAAATCTTCCACTGTCTTTAAAGGGTAACTGTCTTACATACAAGATTTTGAAAAAATGAAACTGGTTGTTTCTGGGCTTTCTGCTAAAATCAGCTGCATAAGCAAAAAGTGAAAGAAGTTTTGTGCCTGGAAAACCAATACACTTTCTGTGTTGTCCCATGCAGCTGTGTTTGTGCTGCAGACCAAAGCATTCAGCACCAGCAGGTGGCAAAACTTCCTCTGCCCTGCTGCCTCTAAGAAAACCCTTCCCAAAGGATGCACTTTAAGGGCAGAGGATGCGATGGCAGGCCATTCCAATATTTCTGAGGACGTCAACTACATACACCAGATCTTTCTATTTTCATTGATGCTTGCTTCATGAAGTGAGACACAGACATGAGGTCCTCTAGAGAGGCTTTGCATGAATATGTAGGAGTATCAGAGCAGAAATGTCAAAGCTCTTTACCAGTCAGGGTGCTGTAAGAAGCCTGGCAGACCCCTCCTCTGCAGCACTGCCCTTAAATGACAGGTGTGCTGCAGGCAAGTGGTGTTACCCTCATCAGAGACAGGCCCCGGTAAGCACAGATGCAGTTTTTTACTTAGTAGATGCTACCTGGTTTATGCTCTTATTGTCCGTAGAGCTGTTATTGCCTCTATGGCTTAAAAGCAGTCCTTGCTTCAAAAACTGTGGATGGGAGTGTTATACTGCCTTTGATTCTCTTTTCTGCGGGGCTCATTTATTCTCACTTTAGTGTCTCAACCTTGTCCTAGTATAACATTTCTCCCAGAGGGGTGGATAGATTATTCTTACTGTCTGAAGAGTCATTTGGCTGCTAGGAAACATAAACAAATACCACTTCAGAATGTTGCATACATTGTACTTTGGTTTCAAAGTAGACCGTTAATGTTGGTCTTTCATTTGTGATGAGGAAGTCTTAGTAATTGTTTCTGAGTATGGGATCTTAGTGTACATTTGAGACACTGTTGTTTATGTCTCACTACAATGCAGTATAATCAGATATAGACATGAGCATCCTTTATTTGATAAGAAATGCATTAACATTAAGCTTTCTCATAACGTATTAACCTGCTATCCATCTTCCTCTCCTCGCCTCTCCTCATAATCCAGTCAAGAAATGAGTACCATTATAGTCCTTAAAACCACCAATCACACCTTCCTGTGTTTATGTCAAGGTTTATGTCACACTCCCATGAAATGCAGTGGTTTGATGGACATGAAGACTCTCACTTTAGGTAGACTATAAATAATACAAATCATAAAGTCAAAATCCTATACAGTTTTCTGATAATATCTGTTGCTTTCTAGGTAGCCTTTCAGACTCCATAATGCTCCAGCTTTTACCAAGTGTATTACAAGACTGTAAAGCGATTGTGCCTGTTGAGATTCTCTCCAAATTACCTTGTGGCCATTTAGTGCAGCAAGCATGTGCCACATTCTGTCAAACACAAGATGATGTGAAGCTGGGAAAGCAAACGGCAAACTACTTCTCTCCCAGTCACAGGGCAGAGAAAAGTAACTATTTACAATCTTTTTCTGTGTGATGGTTTCAAGCACTTTGAGGCATATATGGTTATCTACCTACTGTGTGGGGAACTACACTGATAATATAAAAAAAATGCTTACAGAAGCAAAGCATGTTCTTCCCTGGATCAGATAGGAATATACTCCTGTGGTTGTACTTCTTCAGGTTAGCAAGACCACTAGAAGCACACAAAACACGCCTTCATTTCTTCCATGATGATACTTTTATTCCCCTAGGAAGGTGGAATGAAAGGAGGGGTCTGGAATTTGTCACTGCAGAGCCTAAACTGCAGGGGAGCGGTGGGCAGCCAGCAAGGCACCTACTCCAGCGTCAAGCCTTTGACTGTGGTGCATAACTTCAGGCATCCTTTATTGCAACTGGGAATTGGTCTCAGCAAAGGTGCAGTGGGTCTGCTGTGGTGTCACGTGTCACAGAAGAGACAGAGTGAATGGCAACGTGTAGTGGATCTGGATGCTGGGGTTTATTTAAAAAAACACGGAGATTAGACCTTTTACCCTTCTTGATATCTTACACACTGATTACTTGTTCTCCTGGCATTACATTCATGAGGTCCCAACTTCCCTCCCTGCAGCGAGGTTGCTCCTGGCCCACAATGCTTGGGCAGAAAGTCATGTTGGTTTGTGCTGTGTCACTGCTCGCAGTTACCCAACTTGGGTATCAGCAGCCAAGGTACCTGGTCACCTCCCTGCATTTGTCTCCAACTGTCTCCCTGATCTCCAGGATCTTCCGCCACTTTCAGGATCTTTCCTCCAGCCAGGTTCTTTACCTTCCACCTTTCCCAGCCCCCATCTTCTTTCCAAGACGACCTCTTTTTTGGAGCATTTATTTTTTTTGGCAACAGCTCTCCTTTCTGGAGACCCTAGCACCCAGTTTTCCCAATTCAAACTGTCTACCTGCAGGAGCCCAATGTATGCTAAGCCTCCTAACTGGTGGTCCTGTATGATATCTCTCTATTAATTGGACAACTTGGAATGTGCCTCTTTTCTTTAGTCCAGCTGCCACCAAATTTACAACCAGCCTGTCCTGGTGGTGGCTAGCAACTCTCAGGCTTCTGCCTGAGCATTCCAAAGACCAATTACAGTCTTTCACACACGCACACCCTTACACACATACACCCAATTATTTGCCACCTGCGACACCATGCTACTAGCTCTTCATTTCTCACCACAGTGCAGCACCTATCTGACACTCAACTACTGCACCAACAGCTCCTCAAGGTGCTTGGTTTTGCTGTGCATGTGGAAAGGCTCTGTGGACCTCTGTCACTACCAGCTAGCAGTGTGCAATTAGGCTCCAGCACCATCCGGACACTGCCTCACTGGAGGGCTCCTCGATGCCAAACGTTGCCTGCCTTGCCAAGCAGTGTGCCACAGCAAGTACCACAGGAGCACAGTGCCACATAGCTCTGGCAGGTTTATGCTTTCTGTCATGAGACAGCATGTGAAACAAGGTGGTGTGTTCTGTTTCCTCACACCACCATCACTTGTCATAATATTATACCCTGGAGAGAGCTGGGGATGAGCAGTGAACACAACAACAATTGTCAAGAAGCTCAGAAGTTCCTTGGGGCTGAACCAAAGCCAAGTGCCCTTTCATGTCTTAGAACTAGAGGACTGAATGGTCCCTGAATGGTCGCCTAAATGGGACCTAGATCACCCTGTGCAATAGGTCGGGATCAAATCTACTTACATTACCCCATGCAATGGGTCAGGATCAAATCTAATTACATTTATGCTGACAAAAGTGAGGATGTAAATTTATGTATAACCCGTTCTCAAGGACCCTACCTCAACTCCTAATAAGAACTCCTTTCTAGTGTCTAATAGAAGTTTTCCTGCTGAAATATTAAACCTGTGACTTTATGGACTTTATGTTCTAGCCACCATGGATAAGAAGAACAGCTTTTTCTCTTTCTCTTTGCAAGAGACTTTTATGCTTTTATGTGATTTGTAGGGTCTTTCTGTTCTACTATCTGCGGGGGGTGGCCAGCCCTCCGTTCATGCTGTAGAAGATGGTATGAATCACAGCGACATTCTGAAAACTACTGGTATGAAGATTTTTGTTTTCTATACTTTTTCTGTGTAATTATTTCTTTAGAAAACTATGCAAGATACTCATTGCACTATTTTAACAGAACTTACATTTTGGATAAATGTTAATATTAAACTTGCATTGGCATTGTTCTCCAAGGCAATAGGTCTGTGCAATTCCTTTCAGGTTGTTCAATACCTCTACGAGAATTGCCAAATATAGCTTAGAATAAGCTGCTACAGCACAATAATTCTCCATAAAGACTCTGTCATTCCAGACAAAGGGCTTGGTTTTTCTGTAGGAGGAAAATGGTTTGCAGCAGGCTCTCTACTATGTTTCCTCTTGTAGTTGTTCTTTGTGCACACAAAGTACAGCTTTGTCTTACAGAGCTTGAAACTGAGATTAGCTACCTCCTGTTTAGGACAAGTAATAGTGATTCATGTTATTGTAGGTCACCAAAGCGTTGCACCTTTGTGTTTCTGAGCATCAACTTCTGCATGGAGACATCTCCAAAGAGTGCTTTCTTCAGATTTAGGTTAACCCACTTCTCAACGTCATCTCCTTAAGGACCACAAAAATGGTATAGACAAAACCTGTTCAACAGTAAGTATTCTTCTGCATTGCAGATGCTGGGCTTTGTCCCTATGCCATACCTTCTTATGTACTTCAGTTCAAATATTCAGTTTTCCAGTTGGTCTGAAAATAATTAACAGAAGAAAGTGCGTGCTTCATCTCTTTCTATTTCAGAAATTTGGATTACAGGTCAATGAAGTGACATGCAAGCTCAGAGACCAGTTTTCCACCATCCCTGAAAGCTGCTAATAAGAACTCAATTACTGTTTTGGAAGAAACTAGGAAACAACAAGGTACATCTGATAGTTAACCAAAGCAGTCGATTACCATAATAACATAACAGCAGTGTGGCTACTTCAGTAGTGTAACAACTCTGATCCTGCTTTGGGAATTCTTGTTATTGCATAGATTATGTTATCTCTTGCCATGCTAAGTAGCACCTACTTCATCAGTTGCCTGCATTAATTTCTAGGAAACAGACTAAAGGGAAGATGTTGCTCTGCATTAGCAGTTCAAGTATATTTTCCCTGCAGAGCATGATGGAGAACCCAAACGCAATGGATGTGTCATCTAGCAACTAATTTGTCATGTGCTTGGTAATTATTTCAAGATTTGTTATAATTTTGAATGTGTGGCTCTTCCAGACCTTCAAAGAGAATGTGCAGTTTGCCTCCATTTGCTTTGGACAGTCTGAGAAAAGATAATTTGGGAAGCAGTGAAATCAGCAGCCACCAGCAGAGGGGCTTTCGCCTTTTGTTGAGCTACTCTCTGAAGGTTACATGAGAACAAGGGGGTGGTATGGTGAATGGAGGAGTCTCTGCCTTTAAGGCAGAGGCAAGTGCATGACAGTGACATGTTTCCTCTATCTGAGGCAGAGCTGACTTCATGGGGTGGGTTGCCTTTCTTTCAGTACTTTGTTCTTACATTCCTAATAGCAACACTCCTACACAAAGGAAGAAGGAGTGTATGCATGAATAGAAAATGAAGAACAGCTAGGTCTTGAGCAGGACTGTAGACAGGACTTTCAGAGTTACCACACAGAGCAAAACAATATAGCAGGCAAATGTTCTTGTAGAAGTACCAAGCTCCCTTGCCAGCAATACAAGAAGATGGAGTGTTTTGTGTAAGACAGCAGAGGTAGGATTGTCCTTTCTGCTCAGCTTTAGCTGGATTATAATTTCAAGGCTTGTCCTCTGCACATGATGAAAGATGAAGAATTGGATTGGGTCCACAGAAGAGGTACCACAGAGGTAGATAAGTGATACAGAAAACACAAGGGACTTGGGATTCTTAGGGTGGCGGGGGGGGGACACCAAGAAAAAAAGAAGATTGCTGGCCACTTCCTTGGAGGTTTCTAGAAAAGGGTTAGACAAACACCTATTGAAGTTGAATTGATATTCCCTGGGAAATAAATTAAATGACCTCCAGAGGGATCTTCAAGCCTTAGATTTCCTGCAGCACCTAAGACACTTTCATTGAAAACTCCATCCTTGCAGAGCCTCTGTGGGAGCAGGTTATCTGGGTCAACATTTAAATGCAGCTCCCAAAGACAGACTGTACTGTCCCAGCACCAGCTTCTCCTCTTTGTCACAGAAGGACAAACACTTAGAATGACAAAGGCTAGTCTTCAGACTTGACAGCATGACCTAACTTCAGGGCACTTGTTCTCTGCTTTAATGAAAGCAGAAGTCAAATATTAGATTTTTCTCCCGTCCAAGTCATTGTCTCTCTCATTCTCTGTATCCGCTTTCCTGCAGACACAGTGTGCCTGCTGCAACTGACAACCCATCCACACTCCTTGTGCAGCCAGTGCTTTGGCCCAGATGGCCATTCATCACATCACAGAGACAAGCAGTACTGTGTCACGCATCCCCACCGCCAGCATGCTACATCTGGGCCCAGGTACAGATCAGAGATTTCTGTGTAGGGGATGTGTTTGTGGACAGGTAGTGAAGCAAGCAGAGTTTTCTCCTTAGATGCCATGTGTTTTCTCTCTCAGAAGTATGTTTAGATGCTGTTTCTCATCAGCCCATGCATCTCTTCTGGCAGGTTTCCTGGAGGGGATGCTGCATCAGGAAGGTCCAGGAGATGGCACTCTAAATGCTGGCAGACCACAATCTGAAGGCACTGCTTTACGATAAGCACATGCCTCTTCCTTTGATCTTCATTGTGACTTTCATCTCAAAGCCTCCCTAGGACAATCTCAAATGATTGATTACATGAGCAAATTGGATAGATAATTGAAATACTAATTAAAAAGCAGGGCCTGGTCCTTCTCACATTCACAGCTGTGCAAATCAGGAGGAATTCCAAAGAAGTCAGTGCAATTATTCCTATTTAAATGCTGTGGAAATGAATTAAGAATCAAGCCTACTGTATCTGGATCTTTTTACATCTGCAAAGGAGCAGTCTAACACTTTTAGAGGTTTTTATGGCTCTGGAGGTCTTTAACGAAACTACAGAATCATAGAAAATGGAAACTGTGAAACCTACAACAAACCTTCAGAATCAGAGAAAAGTCCAACATCCAGTGCTACAATTGTAGTTTTCAAGTGGCTGGTAAAAGTGCCACTAGCATTTAAAATAGGAAGATCTGACACCACCGCATATCTTTTTTAATACACATACAATGCCAGTTCTAAGCATGTATTGATGTATAGGAGGGCGAGATTGTTTTGCATTTTTACATTAAATTTGTCCAAATTGCTAGGTTTTCTGCCTATTCTTTTATCAGAAGAAAATGTTTATGGATTATTTGGCAATAGCAGTGAATGTCATCCATTTTGCAGTTTTTTCACTTTCTGTCTGTAGAGTGTCACGTATATGAATTTCAAGTTCTGCTTTCTGGTGCAAGGAAAGATACCCACAGCAGTTTCTACTATAAATAGATAAGGACTGCATTAATCCCTTGTGTGGAAGTTGCAGTTCATAAACATACATGTGTACTGAATTTGAACTATGCAATAAGATTGTCCATGCACTTAAAGATTAGCAAATACTACAGGTTTTTTTAAATTGAGATGGTAATGACTATTACTACAGTTAATCATAAGCACGTATTTTTCAAAGAATGACACAGAGGATGAGAAAATGCTTTTGAAATATTTGCTATAAGATTTCAATTTTGTGTACTTCAGCTAGAGATCAGTTTATTGACAGGAGAATCCATCCAGCTGGTCTCCAAAGACACAGCAGTATCTGGAGACTGCAATGAGAGGCAGCAGCTGGGAAACAGGAGAAAAAAAATGAATAAAGTTGTTTAAAAAAAATAAATCTGTCACTGCCAACACCTCTGTGATCTTCTTTTTAAGAATTTAACATGTGATCATGTTAAACTTTCACCAGCCGTTCACCCAGACTGTTTGTGTGTTATATCCAAGCAAGAAAACAGTGGAGGGCTTTGTAAGAGCCATCAGTGATTTCATTCAAGGAACATCTAGTCTGTGCTTCAGTGCAAGGCAGGTGGAAGGAGCAGGTCAGGGACTTCCCTCCCTTGCTTTCCTAACCATTCAGTCATAGCAAGCTCTCAGCAGCCCTGGAAAGTGTAGAAACTCAGATTGCACTTCTGAAGTGCAGAGAAAATACAGTTTTCGAGAGAACTTCAGTGCATGAGAAGACCAAGAGAAGCACTGGGTGAGTGCTCCCTAAGGCTGGGTGAGTCTCCTGGGGTCAGGGTGAGCAAGACGCCTGTACAGCTATCTGTGTTCACTATGCTAACACTCACACCTATAAAAGACAACGTATTTTTAATTTTCAAACAGAAATTGTGAGTCTGATAAACAGCACAATTTTTGCACTGAAGGAGAAAACTCTAATGTGAGCTAAATAATAGATGTTAATAAATTATGAAAATGAAATCTTACCATTTCAATCAACAGTCACAACAGGCACATCTCTATTTTCACAGCAATAATAAGCTTTCATGGTGATACAAGTGGTTTGCCTCAAAGAGCTGATTGCATATTTTAAGAATAGGTAGGTCAGACCTGCAGAGAGCAAGTGAATGGTAAGCCTGAGTCAGAAACAACTTTCCTTGAAAGGGAGGACTCTCTGATTTCAAGTCAAATTCAGTGTTGAAGAGAATCTAAATGATAGTGGCAACTTGCCTTATTTCTCAGGAAAACTATAACAGAGAAAAGTCCTAGAACTTGCTTGAGCAGATTGCACCTGACTAGGAGGTAGTTGCCTGCAGACTAGTCATGGAACAGCTCATACATAAACAACAACTCTCCAGTCAAAATGCATGTAGCAGAAACCATATGTATTGAGCAAACAAAATATGTTTCTAACTAGGTGTTGGTACTTGAAAGTAAAAATAAAACTCTTTCGCATATTTCTACAAGGAGATTTCTATCAAGATACTCTTATAAACTGTAGATTTAACTGTAAATGTTGGAGTTCATACTGCTTCTGCATTCACATAGGCACAAGAAAAGTTGATGAGCAGTGCGAGGATTTATAGGACTTGGCAGTCTGGCTGAGTGAGGCATAGGGGTTATGACTTTTGCTCTTGACACTGACACTGTTTTGTTAAATTATTTTAGTTATTTCACATGCATCTCCACATCTTTGGCACCTGTTGTGCCCTTTACATATTTATATTGCAAGCTGTTGAGGGACCCAATGAACACCATCCGCTAACCACAGATTCTCCCTGCTGACTGGCTGATCTTCACTGACAGACAGGTCAGGGAGGAGCTTGGTGCTTTGTCTTGTTTGGTGTATGTTTACAGTCTCCCAATACACCCATGACATAAGTTATATTAGTTAAACCAGTTCAGCTAAGTGCCCTGAATTGCTAATTCTAGCCAAACCTTCCCTAGAAATGCAAAGCATAGTTGCCAGTTCATTCAATTTCTTGTCTTTGTAAAATGTTTTGAGGTGCTAGAATGGCAGCCAAAGTGGTGCTCCTACAGTTAATGAGATACCACCTGCAGAAAGCAGTAGTTCTTGAACTTAGGCCCTTAAAGAACTTTTGGACAACTAGCTGTCTGCCTGCTATTAAAAAATTAGAAGGCTTTGTTCAAGACAAAACTGGAGCCAGCTTTTCTTTTTGGTGAAATACATTTAGTAAGATCCTATCATAATTGAGAAATTTGAAATGGAAAGATGGAGCCAGATGCCCACAAACTCGTCTCTCTGCTTGGCATTGCATCCTCTCTCCAGGGCTTGCAATGTATTGCAGAGGCTCCTGCTAAACAAATGTAGTATTCTTTGCACATCTGGGGAAGTGTTCTTGGATGGAATCTCCCTGCACAGACTGAGCCATTGAGTGGGGAGCTGGCATTTGTTCACCTGTCCTTTTAATTATAAATAGTGTGCGGTCCAGACGCACACAGTTTTAACACACAGCACAACCCAGCTTCCTCTCCTTCTAAGGAGGGAAAGATGCAAACACCCCCTCATCCCTTGCAGCCCCCCCAAAAGGGAGTTAGCACTCTACTTTTTCCCAAGGACTAACTAGTGGGGAAGAAAGTTTCAGTCTGAGGGGGCGGTTGCTTAGTGGGGCAGCTGCAGCAAAACTCTAGCCTTAAGGTTGTGTGGGCTCATCCTTGCTAAGGGATGCAGCAAAAGCAGTGAGTGTAAACACTACCCACGGCCAAACTGACCTGTATGCGAATAACATGATGCCATTGTCTTGATGCACCAACAGCCCAGTGAGTGCCATGTCCAAGGTCTATTTCCTCATTGTCAAAGAACTCTGTGAGGTTGGTCCAGCTTCCTGAGGGGCAGTGTCTTGCAAAGTATAATAAAACCTTTGCTGAAGGTGCAGGCCCTCCTTCCAAGGATCAGGTATAGCAGCCAAGAGAAGCAGTGGGAGCTGGATATCAACCCCACCATGCACAGAGCTAAATACAAAATGTATTTACTTCACCAACTTTCCTATGGTTGCCTGTCATTTGTGAGTAGCTATCATTCCCTTTCTGTTGCTACTATATGGGCACCGCTGAGGCTGCCTGCAAGGACTTCCTGCGCCTGTGTGGGCACTTCGCCTCACCAGTCCCTGTGCTGCTGCTGGCAGTCCGGTGTAAGCATGGAGGTGTCCAGGAACCCCCCTGAAGCTAAGGATGATGCCTGTCTAACATGGATTGCAATGCCCCTCCCTGGCATCTGGCGCCATACGTAGCTGTTACTTCAGGGCTCCTCCTGCATTGTTACCCAGTGTCTACGTGATGTCCTAGCAGATGCTTCTCTGTGCCAGTGAGAGTGCAAGGCCTCAGATCCCAGATTTGCTCACAGCTCTCTATTTATAGAGGCAGGAGAGTAAAATGAATGTTGCAGTTTACTTTCCCTCATTCCTTCGTACTTACAATTCACCCAATAAAACAAAGGTGCAGTTTTCTGACTCCTGAGGCCAGCACACTGGTTTTGGGTGCAAATTCACTGTTTCTGCCTTGCTTTGCTGTTGTTAGCACACTGATTTCTGTTAACAGCAGGAGTGAGAACAACAGGAGCACCTCCCCTTCCTCAGAGTGCGGCAGCCCCAGACATTACACTGGTACTGTACTCACTGCAGCCAGTTCTTTCTAGGTCTCTTCAATTTGCAAAATTCCTCCAGGATATATCTAAGAATTAAGGGATATACCAGCACTCTATCAACACCACAGTAATTGGCTTATCCCAAGCCACCTGGGGACACCAAAAATCATATAGGTGATGCAATGCATGATGGCAGGAGAAGGTGCAAGAATTATTTACCATCCCTGCCCTATATATACTTCAGCTTTAGAGGATTCCATCCTAATTATTTCATATATTCATAGCTTTTTCTAAAGGAATATTTGGTAGTATTTTTAGCTGAGTGATGCATGCTAAAACAATTCACTATAAATGGAGATGCAACAAGTCTATGGACTGTTTGTAAACATATAAAACCAATATGCTTATACCTAGAAATGGTCCATTATAAGTGTGTGTCTTTTTATTTTTGCAGACAGAAAAATCAATGGAACCCTGATATTTGTAGGAACAAAAGCTCAACACTCACAACTTCAAGCTGAGTTTAGCGTATCATTTCAAACAGGGTAAAAGGTTGAGGGGCAGGAATTAAGAGCCCATGCAGCGTCCCAGAGCAATTCCTTAACCTTCCTGCCTTGTTTCCAGAAAGGGATCTAGTGAATGGTTTGAATGACAGAAGGGAAGAGGTTGGTCTTTCCAGAGGGCTACCTAGGTAAACCCCCCACCCATGTCCCCTGTGCATATGCAAAAGTCTAAGGAGAAATCCAAAGGGCCTCCTAGTGCCTTTTCCTGTCATGCTTGTGGACAGTATGACATACCTATCAAACCCGCATCTTACCTTTGGATATGGTATTTCATTCAGTGAGTAGACTGAAGGCATCATGGTGCAGTTGCAGGACTGGGAAAATTGTGTTCTTCCATTTGCACACACAGTGGTCTCAGAAACTGCAGTTACAGGTATGGCAGATGGCTGCTTTCTCAGTGCTTTCTGCTGAGCACTGAGGAACGGTCATATGAGACTGCTGCAGCACACTGTCAGGGCTCTGAAAAGCAGAAATTTCCATGCTTACTGTCAACAGACAGTCCTGCTTGCCTTGGATTTTCATTGTGACAACGGTCACTGCTGTAAGTGGTGAAGAAAAGTTCTGGGGCTTCGCACCGTGACATTCTTGGATAATCTGCCTAGCACAAGGTTCATCCTAACCACTTATGGTGAGAGTGGTTTAAGTCTTAAAGCATGACTTTTAGTATCCCTGTTCTTTCACCACTCTATCACAGTCATTAGCTGGAACAACTACAGATGATAAAATTACATACAATTTACCTCTATTGGCAATGCTCAGTACCAGTAATGACATCTTTATGCTGTTCTTCATCCAAACATTTTGAAATTTGCTGTCTGTCACTGTTGCATAGAAATTAATCTCACTGGGCTAGAGCAATGGTGGAGGATATCCACTCCCAGGCATCTCATCCCAGCCAAAAGAGAGAGATCACCTCCTCACAAGCTGACTGGTAGTCAAAGCCTGTGCAAGATGCCCTGGAGATCTTCGTCTCCCTCCATGGCCTGTACATGAGCTAACTTAGCTGGAGCTGCCATTCCCTCTGTCGTGTTTTGAGCTATGATTCGTTTCTCTGTATCCAGTGCTGGCATTGATGTCGATCCAAACAAAAATTGTCCATGCCTGAAAGCTGTAAACTTGGGATACCTGGTGTCAGTGACATTGAAGCAAGAACACTATTGGACAACTGTCCTTTCCTCTAACCCGGGAACTGCAGAAGACATTGTACTCCTTAGTCACAAAGGGTTTTTAAGTCGCCTGACAAAGACCAAATTTTGCACCTCTTTCTTTGACACATGCTGGGCCAGAAGGTGAACTGTCAGATTAACAATGTTACTGCAGAGATCATATAGTGCAAATGTATAGTAAAAATGAAATAGCTTTTATAGAGACTGACAGGGCATTTTTTAAAAGCTTTTTTTAAAGACTAGAAAGAACATCAAAAGCATCTTAGAAAACTCCTGAGGCATTTGACTTGGGGGACAGCTCCAAAGAGAGATGTAACACCCAGCCATTACTACTGTGGCTAGAAAACAAAATGGACTTTGTAAAAAGCTTTCTTTCTACTCCCAGGAAAAGTCTGGAATGAAGTCAGTTACCTTCAAGGAAAAAGACTGCCATGTGGTACAGCTAACTCTGGCAGCTCCATGGAAGCAAATTCTCTATGTGGAAAGGCATGTTCCCAATTGCTTTCTCTGGAAACACAGCCCCAGACAAGGGAATTTTCATAGCACTGTGAGAATGTGGCCACAAGTTAGTCCATCAATGGTATGTCAATAGGGCAGCTCATTGGTTGATTAGCAGTGAAACAGCTAAGGAGAAACACTCCCACAAGGGCACTTCAATATAGCAAATGAAATCCTACTGCCATCAGGGAAAGCCATTGTAGTCAGAAGCAGGAGAAGCCCCACAAGAGATACGGCAAACAGTGGATGCTGGTGAGTTGTTGAAGCTGTTTGGACTCTAAGATCTACGAGCTCCAGAAGAAGGAACTACAGGGTGGAGCCAGTCTTGGGAAAGAGCCTTGGAAGGACTGGCCTAGAGGAACTGCAGGTAGCAAAATGGTTTCCAGCTCATACAGGGGTGACCTTGCAGGAGGCAGAGTGAAATTGCAGTGACCAGGAAGGGAGGGTGGAAATCATCAACCCTGAATGAAAGAACACAGAAACACTGTCCTTTCTTCCTGGGCCCCACCCTGTGAGGCTGGAGAGAGGAAAAGAAATGCAGCTTGTCACGCCTAGAAATAGATGACAGAGGGTTGTCTGACAGGCCAAGTCTCCTGGCTCTGATTTAAATACAACTGTGGGCCTTCTGCATGCTCTCCTTCCCACAGCTTAGGTTGCTGCATCCCTGCCAGACACCAAGCACAAGCAGCCTCTGCTTGAGAGGAGGCAAGCAGCAGCACAGATGAGGGATGGAGGCTGGATCCACAGGAGAGGCTGGCATTGGCAGACTGACGTTGAGCCCTGCTGTGAAACTGGAGTCTGCATCTCATTGAGCAGGTATGACTCTCAGTGTGCATTTCTGGGAGCAGAGCTGAAGCATCCTGCCAGCACGATGTTCAGCAGCAGCAGCATGATGGTCTGGGGCAACTGGAAGTCAGGCTGTGAGCATCATGGTATCCCACAGGATTGTGTCTCTCCTGTCATGTAACAGAAAATTATGCTTACTGTCTGTACCAGTTTGCTCTCCAGTCCCATTCCTTGGAGATCTTAGCACCTTCTGTGACTCTATGCCTGCACCAGGAGCAGGGGAAAGTTGTGGCTTTCCTTCGTCCCAACCTGGTTTGCTCCTTCAAGCTCCCCCAACTGCTTATGGTTAGGGAAACCCTGGCCAAGGGCTAGGGAGACTGCTATTGTCTCTTGGCTTAGGAGGAAGCACTAAATCCAGCAAGGTTCAGAAGCACTTGTCTCAGGTGATTGGAAGCAGAAAGGCTGGAAACCTACCCTAATTTAGTCCTTTCAGCTTGCTACATTTAAGAGCTACTCCCGCAAGAAGGTTACTGTGGACGTTGTTTATTAGAAATGTTATGAATATGCTGCAGCCAGTGAGATAAAATCCCTGAGAAAAAACTCCTTGCTTTTCCTAAGAACACAGTATAATACTGTTACACAGTGTTTTACACAGTTACACAGTGTCATATTTTACTGCCTGAATGTCTCTTTCACGTCTCCTGCTTAATTAATAGTGACGTTCACCACGGATCCTCAGAAATCCCTGCTCACTCCAAACAGCAGTAACATTAGTCAGATTGATGAAACACAAGTTTTGTGTGATCCCATGGTCTTCACATGGGATTCGAGACCACATCAGTTTGAGTTCAGCTCCTGGCCAGCTCTCGTAAGCTCGAACTAGGGTGAAATTGTATTTTAGCAGATGTATTATTTCTTAAGATTTCCTGTTTGTCTGTCTGTCTACCCATATACAAATGCGTGCTTGTATCCACAGCTAGGGTACAGATTGGGCAGAGGCAGTAAACTGCCTGACAAGACTCTGTGCTTTAAGGAGTTCCCTTAAGGAGTAGGTCATGTCCTCAGCTACCGTAAATCAGTCCCATTCCCCTGCAGTCAGCTGAGCAGCTCTGGAGAAGCGGTGGTGTAAACCCTGCTTGAACCTAGTCCCAGGCCCATGCTGGTGGTGCTGGCTGTGGACCAGATCTGCTGCCAGTGCCAGGGCAGTGCTGCTGAAGCGAGTGGAGCTGTGTCAGTTTACATCAGCTGGCACACAGCCCAGGGCACTCTCTCTTCCCATAGCACAGAAAAACGTATCTCGATGTGGAGATAAGCCAGAGACTGTGGGGCTTGTGACACGTAGAATACACTCTCACCAAGTTTTGTCTCCTCTCTTTACTGCTTGAGGCATGTACCTTAAAAAGCTGATAGCTCTGAAGCTTTGTTAGAGGTTCAGCAGCCCCCTCTGCTCATTAGTGTCCCTCTGGGAAGAAGGGGAATTTTCTGAAGCATTTCAGTCTCTGGGAAGCGCACGCAGAGTTTGCTAGGTTTTTTCCTTTCATCTCCCTAATCCTGCTGCCACTGAAGCTGTCTGGCAGACTGTCACTGTCCACAGGAGTGGGCAGGACTGCATTTGCTGAGGTGGACTTTGGGGCATGTGTAGTCCAACAGCTATACGCAGAAGCCAAGAGAGTAACCTCACCATGCACCACATACTGTTTTTGGGGTCAGAAAGGAAGTTTTTCTCGTATGCTGTTGGCATGACCTGTTTGAGGCCTCTGTCCTCTCACAATAAGATAGCAAATGTGTCTGGAGTCAAAAGCAGGGAGGATGGGGCGGCTGGTCTAATCCAGTCCAGCAGAACTCTTGTGCCCCTCGCTCTGAACAACGTGAGATTGACAGGCAATCCCACCTGCATCCCTGCCCTGAATAAGCTACTTTTGAGCCTCCCATTGCAGCTACAGGAGGATTTTAGCTATGTAGAAAATGTCCCCTCTTCACTCAATTTCTTTCCTCTCACTCTTTGTTTCTCTCCTTAACACAAGGCATGATCAATATTTAATTTCTCTCCTTATTACACTCTCCACTGCAGCTCTGGCTTTGTTACCGTTGTTCCTGTCTCTTACTCCTGGCCAAAAATCAGGGGATATTTTGCAAAGGGCATTTCTGAAGTCCACTCTCCCATTTTCCCCTCTTCCTCCCTTGAATGTTTTGAAAAGCCCCAACTCTCCCTAAATAGCCCCCTTCCCTGCACCTCAGTGAGCTGAGCTGTTTTCTCACAGCAAAGCCCAGACAATGAATCACAACAGTGAGAACAGGCTCAACAAAAGCACTGACTTCAGTTTATGTCAATTGCAGACGCAGTCTGATAAAACAAAAAGCGCTTCCCAGGTGAGGGGAGTGGTGGGCAGAAGCATTTGTCTGACATAAGCCAGGCAGCTATCTGCGTGTTGGGCTAATCATCTGGAGTGCTACTGGATGATCATTATTTATAAGAACAGCACAATACTGTGACAAAAGGGTAGCCTGTCAGAGCTTGTACGTTTCCAGGTGGCCTGCTGAGTGTCAGACTCTGCTTTCTGCTCTGGCAAAGTATCCTGCTGCCTAAAGATGGTGCTGACTCACTTTTTTCCCCTCTAAGTAACAAAAGTGAAAGGTGAAGCTTTTTTCCCTGCCCACTTCTTTTGACTTCTTTGGCCCTTGCTATAGAGGATTTCATTAGTTGTGCTCTGCAATTATGTCTTCATAAACTTGTGCGGTTATAGAAGTGTGTTCACCCTTTCACTCCATCATGCACAGGTTATTTGCATACTGGAATTTCAGGGATTTTCCCCCCAAAAGTGTTTTTCCAGGGCTTATGTCTAGATGAATTGAGCTGTGGGGGATGAACAGTTTATTTTGCAAAAGCTTAAAAGAGTTCAGTTAATCTTCTTGTAGGCTTTTAATGGCCTTTTTGAATCAACATAGTGATTTAACTAGGCAGCTAAGCCCCATGTAATTCTTTGTCAGTTCTGAAATATTTGAAGTTTCTTTATTTAATAAGGAAAAATTTATATTAGTAATATGGGATAATGGAAGTGAATCCAAAATATGACATGGTATTCTGGTCTCTAGGAGGTACAAATCAGAAGGCAGACTGATTTCTACCAGCTAAACTATTTGGTCCATTGAATGTCTCCTTGTAATAGGCTAAGCTGAAGGCTCAGAAGCACAAATTGACAAAATTCAGAAAATATCAAGAAAAGGGGAATGAAAAACCTGACTGGAGAGAAAAGATTTAGGAAAAATAATTCTGGTACATTGAGGAGGAGCTAAAGTAGACAGTGGCAATACTTTCCAAGTAGTACAAATGGGGGTTGGGGGACAGGAGTAGTAGAGAGAGTATGTTACATGGCCTACTGTGAATGGACCTGCAGACTTCACCAGCTACCTTCATAGTTTTGTCTCGGCTTCCTTGGGCTGCCTGTGTGGATCTCACCTCCTCTTAGCGCTCTGCAAACATGGAGAAAGGTTTGGGGATACACCTCTCCCTCCCTCTTGCTCCCTGCAATCTGGCCATGAGGAATGGGAAGGAAATTGTGAAATGTCTGATCCACCAGAAACATCTCAAAGGCATGGGCCAAACAGAGAAGACACAAACACAAACTCCCTTGTCATCTTTCTCAACAGTAAACCTCCTCTTAGCTTCTGTCTTCATAACTTTGGCATCATCTTTATCTTCTAGTTGTCTCCCTTCTTGCAAAGCTGCCTCTCTTCACTCATTTTGTGCTCATCAGCAGCTCCTTTTATGTTGCTGAAGGGCTAGTTTGTCAGTTTACTACTTCTTCTATCTGCTATTCCAATTCATATACAAGTTTGGGAACAGCATAAAAAAGTTATATGTGATGAGAATTTGAAACTCTTAAAGCTGAAAAAATAAGAAAAATGAAGAAAGGAGATAATATAACATACAACAATGAATCGGATTTCAGGCTGCACTTGCTGTCACCCTTCTCCTTCCAGATCAGACACGGGAGGCCCACTGGAGCACTTTTAAAACTGCTTATGGGGGATGGAGCCTGTGGTACTCATTGCTGCAAGATATTGTGGGATCTAATCATGTTGTGAGGCCATGAGTCAAAGTATTTATGGCTTAGATTTTCAAAGGAATATAGGACAGCTGGAGAATTAGCATGCATTTATTTCAGTTGAAGGGAGGTGTCAAAATCCTTTAAGTCAGTTCTCTTTTTTTCCCTTTTGTTTTGTGGACCTCTCACTTTCCAGTGGAAGTTAACATTTTTTTGAAATTTCACATATTTCAACCAATGTGTAGCTAACTTCAATCTCTTGATATAAATAGTGATTAAAACATCATAAAGAGCTGTTACAGCCTGGTATTTTGGGATTTGGTTTAACACTTCGAAAGAAATGGCTGAGATTACTCTTCTGAAATTCTTCGAGTTGCCTCAAAGGCTGTTTCAGTCATAAGTTGTCTTCAGGGTCCAGGATAGGACAATATTTCTTCTCCATTGAGATACTGTGGCTGAAAGTTAACATTCAGAGAAGCATGAACTCAAGACTGAATCCCCCATCACTGGATCACTGAAGTAATCGCTTAGCTGTCAGGCTGGAGCCAGAATTGTCATCTCCACTATGATTTTCATAGGTAGCCATTCCTGTTGCTTATTTCAGCAAAGTGGTGGTGAAACTGGCATTTGGGCTCTGACAAGCATCCGTTTATTTTCCTTATTGCAAGGTTCAGGATCTGACAGCTTATTTTCAGCCACAAACTGGTCCTGGGTTTCCAGTGTGTCAGGATCTTCTCTTAGCTGAGAAACACAGAGTTGGAGGATGTTGAGGAAAGCCTCAGTTTTGACATGTTCGCTGAAAGCTGTTATGTTCATTCTAGGCCATTAAGTCATGGGCAATCTCAGGAAAGAAAGCAGTTCTGCACCTGCATTTCCAGGTGACACAGTTTTTAGAGTGTCTGAGAAAATAAAACCAAACCAAACCACCCTGCTCTAAAACTTTCTGATTGCAGTTGAGGAAAAAGGCATTTTTCTGCCCAACACCCCCTGCTCCTCAGTAGGAATAAACTAACTTCACTTGTTTGCCCCCTTTTTCATTGTCCAAAGATAAATACATGTATGTCTATACTGGGTGTGCTCTAATAAAGTCAGACATTTACAAAGCTGTGTCTAAAACAGTAAACCTTAATAATTAATGTGTATGAGTAGCACCAACATATTGAAGCCTTGCCTAACTCATTTCCGAATGTGCTGCCAGAGCTCTTTTCCCTGGTGCTTTTTTCCCAGTTACACTAGCTGTGCAAATCCTGGACTCACTTGTAGTATCTTCCTGTAGGAAGCAATGCACTGAGTGTATCATCCTTTGACTATCTTCAACTATTTCTTCAATTCCAAAGCATGTATTATATCGAGTTTCGTGACTACTTTTTATTTCAGTGTTACTGTTATTGTGCTTCTCATTGCAGGGAGCAAGAAACTTGCTGCCGTTGTGGGAGGCTTTGCAGCCTTAATAATTTGGTTGACTTATTCTGAAAGATGTATTTTAACATTTACAGCAATAAATGAATGGATGACTTTCCCAGTTGTTACGCTTTTGATTTACTTGTCAAACTTCAAAAGTTTTGTCTTTGAAGTAAGAGTTGTTTGATTTAAGATGGCAAGAAAGATTGGCTGGTTTCACCTGTTCGTTGGTTATGTCTTTGTAACAAAACACACGATGAGATGACTGATGACCAGTGAACTTTTCTGTATGCCACACATGTTGTGTCTTTGTGCTTTCCTTTGAATTTATGCAACATGGACCCAAGGGCATTCTTTTGATACTTGCTGCTAACTGGAACTTTAAAGTAATATTTCTGACCTATTTTGTCAGCATAGGTTGCTAAACCTCGTCATCATCTGAACCTGAAACATCTCACAGTTCTGAGTTTGGGCTTCATGCTCCTGCTTTTAGAAATCCTTGCACTAGATTGTAAACACTGGAAACACAGGGAAAAAAAAACGTTTAAAAAGGAATTTGTTTTGAAAAGGGGTGGTTGTGACTAGTGCTATTGGGATTACTTTCGAAAATGAGGAGGTCAGCACAACAGCACTGCAGGCAGGAATGTGATACCAGCTGCCAAACCATCAGCAGTGGTGGTCAGAAAAGTGTTGGATGGCTTTGGATGTCCAAGTCTAGCTGCTTCTGCACTTTGTGCCTGTAAAGGCAGGGAAGATGGTGCTGTTATGCAAAGTGGGAAGACAACCAAGGGAGGGGAAGAAGATGTGGCTACTGTATTGACACTGGCTTTCACTATAATTGCTACCATTCGACCACTTCTGCCTTGATGAGGAAGCACTTTGAATAGCAGAGATTTTCAGGAGTATGAGGTGCTGTGCGCCTCTTCAGTGCCAGCCAGGGCTTCTATTAAAATAGGTGTGAGGCTTTCTATGTGTTTTGGGCAGTAAGCAAATGGATATGAGATACAGGATCTCCTGCAGTTTGGGTTATGTCACAAAGCTGAACTTGTGGTTTCTACTGATCTCTCATGTGCTTTTAAGGATCCTCAGAGTCCTACAGCCTATTGCAGGTTAAAACATCTATGTGGGTGAAGAACATGTTGGCTAATGTCTGTCATTAGCGCTCTGTGTCAGTGGAGGTGCATCTAGAGAAGCTTAGGCCTAGTCCTTGGTGCTCCAGATGTGGGCCAGAAATTTCCTTCTGGGGAAGGTTACTCTATTCCTCTCCACTGACTTTTCTGTGAAGTATCAGTGCTGACCACCCTGGGAGACACTATGTTAGTCTGGATTGACTATGGGTCTGAAGGGTCTGAACTCATCCCTGCTTTGTTTTTCCTCTTGCAACGGCTTCCCCAAACATCAGTGCCTTCTGTTACAGTGTGTGAGGACACTACTGACCATTTTTTCACCAACTGTAGTACCACCACAGCTAAGCTGCCTCCCATACTGCCTCCTGACTTGCTCGGCAGCATTCTCTTTTCCTCCCTGCATAGTTCCTCAGCTGTGCTAGGAGGACCTAGCCTCTTCATCCCCATGGTTGCATGTTCCCTCCTCATGTACCTGGCTCTGTGGCTGACACCATGGCCTCCTCTTCTCCATGTCCTATGGCCAGAGTCTCTGCAATGGTTATATACATATTTACTGTTGTGCTTTGGTGAGATTTTCAGGTGCCTCTCATCTGCTCAGTGATCTCACCTCCTCCTTCCTCCCACCTTGGGCTCCACTTACGTGCCTGTGTTTATTCATCAGGCTATCTATCTCCACAGTCCTCTGCCTGGTCCATCAGAGAACAGTGCAGCATTTCCATGTGAATTATGATATTACCTAGGCAGCTGAGATACAAGTGGCTCTGCATCAGCAAAGCTGTGTGCTCCTAAATCTGCTAGGGCTTGGGAAAATCTGATCTGCACTTTGTGGGAAGCTCTCAGCAGAAGGAACTACAGACAGCCATAGACAACTGGAACAGGACAGAGCAGAGGCTTTGCTCCAGCGCACAGATGTTCCAGGTCTGGCTTGGGCTGTGTCCCTGTGAGAGCAGCCTGAAGATCCTTGCATTGCTGCAGCCTGTGTTGTTTCATTGCTAATCAAGAGAGACTTCTTATCCCTGGAGTTTGCAGTTTTTCCCTTGAGAGAGTATCAGCAAGTGGGATTTCAGAAGCACAGGCACTTTCTTTACCCTCCTGCCACTGAAATCACTGAGTGTTTTACCCTTGGGATCAGTAGGAGGAGAATTAGGCCCATACTGAGCTCTTTTGAAAGTCCCACTCTTTAATGAAGAGAAAAATGGGATGTTGATGACTGTGTTCTAAAAGCTCTTCAGAGAAGATGGAATTTAAAAAGCACAGAAGAGAACAAACAGAGTGCTGCAACTGCCTGTCTGACCTGCCATTTCATCCCCAGATGATAGTTTTTCCTCTGTGAATGATACTTTTAATTGCTTGTGAGATACTATGCCTCATCTAGTGAACATTAATGTGACAGAGCAGAGACTATAGAAAAGCTGGTAATCCGCAGTAACTGAATCTCACTGTTGTGAAATTGTCTTTGTGTTGTAGCATGATAACAGAAAAAAATAGGCCTATTTAGTGATTAACACAGAGACAGACTAATTGCCCTTTTTTTTTTCAGTGAAGACAGTGGTTAAGTGAGCAGTCATAGCTCACATAACAACAGAAAATAACTTTGAAAGAGCAGATGTTACCTCTTAAAATACACTCAAGTGAAGCACATGTTATATATTAATTGAGAGAACACCTGTCTAGGTGAAACTGTTCAGCTTGTTTTCTGCAGGAATATCATCTAAACCATCATACAAGTTGGAAAATGTAATGATACCCTATACCTCTGTTATGAAATGAAACAAAATGGATGGCATCCACCCTTTGAGAACCCAGTACTCAAGACAGTCAAGGATAATACAGACCCCGCCCCCTGAAGTTTTGCTGATAGTAGCTGCAGAAAGAGTCCAAGATACAAAGTCCCATGTTTACACTAGTTGGTTAATGTTTTGGGATCCTTCATGTTGAGTTGGGGTTTTGCTCTTTTTCCGCTGCCTGCATGGACTTTTGCTTAACAGTGCTGTCACTAAGTTTTGTTCAGACTGCTGTTCTCTTCTTTCCTCATCTTCCTTGTTCTCAGCTCTGCACACTGTCTTCTGATCCAAGAATCTGATTTTTGTAACACGACTCATGCAGTAAGACTGCCTCTGTCACATGTGCAACTGCTTCAGTGAATGTCACTGTGTTTCATTTCCAGCTAAAAAGCGAAGAGAAGAAGGAAGTTCCGTCTCAGTGGAGGAAGCCCAGACCTTCTTGATGTCTCTGCTACTTCATTTGCTCTCAGTGGATAGAGGAGAGTGTTAAGAAAATCTTGTGCCTGACTTCTGATTCTTTTTCAGACAGGTGAACAGCTGCTCTGGAGAAAGGTTCATTAATGCTGGCAATGTTGGAACAATACTCCAAGCTTTAAACACTCACCTCAGCCCATCTCTGGCTGATCCTGGACTCTAGTTCATGGAAGAAGGTGTGAATCATCTTTGCCTTCCAGCTGTGCTTTGAATGCTTCATGGGTCAAGTCTGGCTCATGACTTTTTAGATAGGCTTACAGTAAGTGTGAAAACACATGGTGCAGAGGCAACACTAATGCTTTTTAGCTGGTGGATCTCTCCAAAGAAAGTTTTATAGGAAATATGTGAAAGAAAGGGTGTATATGTGTGCGCACACATGCTTGTACACTACAACAAAGGTTTAAGAGAAAAAAAGTAAAAATCAAGAACAGCACAGGTTATTCATTATCACGATAAAACTCTCAAGGCAAAAATATTTAGCTGTCATATGCTGGAAGAAGAAAAAATGGCCATGAGCATGTATAAAAGACCTTGTAACTTTTTCCTACATGCTCCATCTCATTCTTAGGCTGAGCTGCCATATGCCTGTCTCTGTGAGCTTGGAGACAACCAAATAAATTCCCATTGCACAGATACACAATGCATGAGAGCTGTACAGTGTAGTTAAGATTTAGGTTTTTTTAAGAAAAGAGTATACAAAACCCTATATAATTTATAACAATTTCTTCCTTCTTGTAATTTGTTACTCACCTGGGATCTCCCAGTTTGTGCCCAAGCTCACTGGAACATGCAGATAGCAACTTGGGCTAAGTGTTAAAAGGGCATGGAAGACAAGGCTACACAGTCCTTTACAAGGGCTCCAATGGACCTTTTTCCCTGTTTTCCTGCATAAAAAAACTCTTTTTTTTTTGTCTTGGCAATATCATCTTGACAATGAATTTCCTATACTGTTCTTGGTTTGTACAATGCAGTTCTCTTTAGCTCTGTTGTGCCACACTGCCCCTGGGAGCCAACATTAAAACAAAGAAAGATTTTAACAATGTTTATAAAGGTCTGGTCAGGGTGGTCCCCGCTTGACCCCAAGGTGAGGGACAACCCACCTTGTGTGTAAGCTGTGATATACCAGCCACGGAGAAGCCCACAGGACATCTTCCTGGGCTAAGGAAGACAAACTTGGGTTTTGGTTCAAATACGGGCAGGAATTCAAGTCTGTGACCTTTTGTTTCTATGCACACACAGGGTCAAAAGAATATCGACCCCTGGGAAGGGGTCACAGTGGTACCAGGTTATGGCCAACACAAGATTAGCTTGCGAAGCTAGTGAGAGCTCAGTCTTCCCTTGGCCTTCATCTTTTCCTCCCCACTAGATCTTTTGCTCCCCCCCCCGCCCCTTTTTTTTGGCTTTCTGGTGCTGCGACGACCCAGCCGAAACCGGCATCTGGAGCAGGGAGCATGAAGAGGTGGAACATACTCAACTGAGATGTGATTTTTATTTTCAACACTCGAGGGCACTGTTGGTTTAGTTTTACAGCAGTCACAGTTTCTCCCCACCCCCACCCCCACCCCCACCCCCCAGCTGGCAAGCCCCCTCTCCGGAACCCACCGGCGAGAGCCTGGCCTCCCTTGGGACGTGCAGCTTTTGGCGCTTTTGGGGTCCAGCGCGGGCTCCCAGCCCTCAGCTGGTATGGGACCCTTCCCCGAGATCTGGTGTTCATGTCTGAGAGGGTAGAATAAGAGCTTGCCAAGTGCTGTTGCAAAATCGGGCCCATTGCAGTGCTTTCCAGCTGCTGTGGGCACTTCACATTGGATATCTAAACAGGAACTTCAGAGTAGAGCTTCAGGACTTTTGATTTTGATGCCTCAAGCTTTAATGAATCTTCAAGTGATGCCTTGTGGACTAGGAGAATCTTGCTTTTCTCAAAAGCTGAGTTTTGGCCTCTTCCAAGTAAGGATGTCCCATTGCTGTGCTACTTGAGTCTGCCATTTCAATCTTGCTTTTTGGCCCTTATGGAGGTAGATGTGGCAGTTCTTTGCATCAGGAGGAATGAAACCTTCTGTATGTGCAGTGGGATGTCTTTGAAGACTTTAAATGTTGGTGGGCTTGAAGCAGTTAGGTTTACAAATAACAAAGGCTTTATTATGGAGACCACCTGTGCAGGAGCAGTAGGAGATTTTTGAAAATGCTGAGTTTGTGTTGTCCCAGAATGAACACTTAGGGGCAATTACTGCATGCTTGGACAACTTAAACCAATCTAAACAGTCTTACCACATTTCCCTGGCTGCCATCTGATAAGGTAAACAATGTGTGTAAGAAAATGCCATACTGAAATCTTACACGCCCTTGAAAAGACACTCAGAGCCTACGGACAGCCTGAGCATCTTCAGGAGTACATTGTCTTTTGCCTTAAACATACCTCAGCACCTTAAAAGGTGTTAACTGCTGCAGGCTCCCAATACTAGGTAGGGCTTGCTCCCTGCCCGCATCTCTTCTGGACCGGCCACTCTGCAGTCCTTCAGTCTGGCACGAGATATAACATAGGTACAACTTGTCAGCTTTCTCCAATTAGTACAGCACCATTAGTGGGCTCGGCAGGCTCTGAAGAAAAGCTGTGATACCGAATCTGTTTTCAACTGTCAGAAGGCTAATGGAAATGCTGAATCACCCATTTTTTGCTGAAACATGAACTCCCTCCAGCCAGATGTGTGTAATCTGGCTTTCCCCTTACACCCATCCCCTAGTAATTTTCACTGTGCTTGGAATATGCTTCTATTCATCCACGAGTGCAGGTGGTGACCTTAGCACTAAGTGGCAAAAACCATTCCCTGGAACATGTTTACTGGGCATTGGGGACCACACAATTGTTTCTGCCTTTTTTACTTCTGGTGAGCCTTGGTTTGTGTTTGAAACCATCTGGCTGGCCTTATGCCAGCACATCATGTTACTGAGTTTTATTCTTGGAGATGTAACAAAATATTTCTAGCAGTCAAGGAGGCCAGCAACAGACAAGGTAACTGCTGCATTATCGATGGCTTACTAGCTTTGAGCATAGGAACCACAGGACAAGGCATATGCATTACATCTCTGCTATAGCTAAGCTAGTCTGAACAACATCTCATGTTGGGGTAACAGATGACAGATCAGCCAGACGTTAATATGAACAGCAACATGCCAACAAATTAGCGCTATTAACAGCACTTCACACTCCACTCCTTCCTGAAGCTATTTAAAAAAATAAATGAAGCTGATGATTGATAAATTTAAGGCAGAACTGGAGGTCAAACTAAAAATGATAAGGTCAAGTGGACCTGGTGTGCTTTAAACCTTGAAGGCTGAATTTCCAACCTTCCTAGTGGCTTGGGACTTTTCAACAGTGGGAAGACAGCTAGATACTACTTACCTTGAGTGCAAGTAGAAGCTCTGATACTTTTGCAGGCAAAGACTAAACTTAGTTCTTTGCAAAGAAATCAATTCCTCAGCCTTGGCCATTTCTAAAACCAGATATGGATAACACCAGCTAATAGCCATGAGGTTTAGGAGTGCATCACCTTTGTGGCACCAGTAAAACTGAACCATGAATCCAAAATCAAGTGGTTTTTTCACTGGTATGCAGGAGGAAACAAATGTATTTTGATCTTCAAAAGAAACCAGGGCTCTGCTGTTTTGAATTTCTCAGAAGATTTTGATTCAGACCTTGTGTGTAATACAGCCAACAGACTGACTCCTCATGACTCCAAAGGGCAGGGATGGGGGATCATTTTGATGTCCTACTTATCAAAGGTTCTTTGATTTCCCCTCCCTCCTCCTTTCTGTGATATTAAAGGAGACCTTGATGCTTCTATACTCCTGTTCTTGCAGGGAGGTGGGTCTCTGCTGTCACTTCCATTTTATGGATGGGAACTGAACACAGTTTGGACTTGTTGACACTTGAAGGAACAGGGAGCTGAAGCTGTCTTGCCTGGTGTCTGGCTCAATGAATGAGCCTTCCTCTGAAAGTTCATCACTTCACGCAGCCCACTCCGTGCAATGATATCATTCCTCCTGCTGAGCACAAAGACTTTTTACACAATTTCATCAGACTTTTTACTGATAGTATGATATTGCTTTTCAGACGTTGGAATCGATTTTTCCCAGCACTGAGCTACTCCATGGGCTGAGATGAACAGCATCTCCAGCCGTTCCTAGTCTCAGTGCACTCAGACTGCGTCCTCACTGAAACTCTTCCTTTTTTCCTCACCTTTGAGGACCCTTTGCATGGGCTCTCTATCTTCCAGGGACTTGGGGAGATGTGGCAGATTCAATCCCACTGGAGTTAGGTGCATATGTGTGGAAGGGGAGGGGAAAGGAGTAGCCTGAAGGGGCTTTATGGATCTGGCCATGCTGCAGCATAGAAAAACTTGCCAGTGTCAGCCCTGCTGATGTAAAATCTGGAGGTTAAAGCCTCCTGGGAGACATGACTGAGAAGACAATGCCATGGAGTCAGAAGAGCTTATCAACTCTCACACTTTTTATGTTGTGCATGTCACTTCCCTCAATATATTCTTCTGAGTGTATTGTCCACCAATGGAGTAATTTCCAGGCAACTTGGAGAAATACTTATGCTATTGTACATGGGACAGGTGAAGCACCCTCCAGAAAAGTATGCACAACTGCCAACGTTTGCGAAAGCTGACCCCTCCTGCATCAATTTTGGTGGAAGTATCAATCAAGGAGTGCTTGGCTTGCCTTACCCAGCAAAATGAAGTCTTGGAGGAAACATGTTTAGTAGTAAACTTGTTGAGAAATATGCAGAGGAGAAAGAGCTGTTCAAGCCAAAGGACAACATTACCACCAGTAAAAATTGTGTACACTGTCCTAGCATATATAAAAGGCAAGAGTGGAAAGGCTTCTGGTCTTGGATGAAAGGACATAGTGGCAGGAGGGAGGATAAGACGTTTCTGTATTGTTAAGATGGAACTTGATCCCTCACTGAGCAAGTATGCCATGTGTTAGCCTGCAAAACAAGATGCTGGACCTCTACCCTAGATGCCCTTCTAACCTCCATTCCTGTGTCGACCAAATGACTCAGCACAGGGAATGTCCCTGTTCTGCACGGGGACAGTGTCTGGAGCACTGGAAGCAATGAAAACCTGAGCCTTGGCCAGTATTAATAGCTTGAAGACACTGCTGCAATCCATAAAGTTGTGCATGTTTCCTGCTCCAAATCTTATTTGAGACCTCAGAAAAATATCAGGCAGTGCTCAAGGGGCTTAGCAGCACAATGTGAGATGTGATTTTTTTGTGGAAATTACTTCTTTACAATTAAAACCGGATGGTAGTCTCAGAGCAGTGATGAACTGTCAAAATTGTGGTGTCACTCAGCCTGACTAGTAGAGGCTGGTAAGGACCACAGAAACATACTGGGATGCTTAGCAGACTGCTACTCCAGCTGTGTCATGCATACACGCATACCACTTCTTTCCTCCACCTTTTCCCATGTGACTTAGCAGCAGCTGACTAGCTGAGTGGTAAGCCCATGAGCTAAGGCAGTGTATCAGATACGACACAAATTAGATCTTCACAAGTACACTTATACATCAGATACATCACAAGTATCAGATGCATCACAAGTCATATCTTCTAGGCCAAACACAATACATCAATTTCACATACAAGATTAAGGATGCACAACAGGCCAACACACAGTGATTTGAAGTCCTGTCCCGTGCAATTCTGGAGCTTCCACTCTGCCTGTGGATGTTTTGTCCATTTCTTCGTGCTTTATTAGGTATCATTGCATACAGAGGTGCAAGATATCTCTGAGAAAGGACTCTGGCCTGCTTCCATGGAAATGTCAACGTTCTTCATGTTAGTTGATGTGACTTCTTGTCTTTCCAAATGGTGATGGTTGTATGTCACACAGCCCGTAGTGACAAAACTCTGGAAATGAGAAAGACACCATTGGGGACAAACAAGAAGTCCAGAGCTATCTGGCTTTCTGCTTTTCCCCCAGTCTTGGCAGCAATTGCATTAGAAAACCACCTATAATACACCACAGGACAGTCAGTGGGATAAGCTCTTTCGGTAAGTCACCACAGCACTGCTGCCACGAGTTCATAAAAGTTTTCTTCTGAATATCCATTCTAAGCAATTTGTTCTGAGTTGAGCAGGACTGGCCTGTACTGTTCAACTCGTTCCTCTATAACTTCACAAAACTGTAGAGAGTTCTTGGGCTCCAGAACATCTCCTTGGACATCTGCTTCCACACACTCTGAATTCCTGCCAGTAATATTGACTGGGGTCAATATTACCTGCTTGCTCTTTCACCTTAGATTTCACCTTAGAGTATCTGTGAATGGTCTTGAACAGATCTGGCTGCTCTAGCTGAAAATGCCAGTTCATCAGAACTAAGCAATTCTAATGAAATTCATTGGGGGAGGCAGGGAAGGCATAAGAGATTTAAAAAAAAATTGAAAATTTGATCTGGTGGAATGTTTCAATGGGAAATCTAAATCCTGTAAAATGGCTTTTCATGTACCAAGACTCATTAGAGAGCTGTTCCAGAAACAGCAAATAAGGGATCTAATTTCCCAGAGTTTTACTGGTAAATATAACCATGATTATATTGTTACTTCCGTCCCGCAAGTAAATAAACAGTCTGAACCCAATTCAATATAAAATGGGGAAAACTTAAGCTTTAGTAGAACTCCAGTGTTATCAAGGAACACTTGAAGGGAAAAACTGTGGTCAGAATACCAGCTTTACACCTCAGACTTCAGGAAGAAAAAGAGCTGCAAATATATGTCTTCTGGCTTGAGTAGTCAAAAATGGTCACCTAATTTTATGTTTGGCATAGCAGGCCATAGTATTTACCTGTATTCACTCCTGCCTGAAGTTCGATACCTTTGCTTAAACAAGAGCACACTCTTTCCTGGACCATCCCAATGGTTGTGATATCTGCTCTTTATTGAAAAGCTTACACCACATTTCTGATTCAAATTTATCTCAATTCAGCTTCTAGACTCTGCCCAAGAGGCCTCTGTGCCTACGCCTTTGCCAGCTCAGAGAGCCTATGATCAAATTTCCCATGGATCCACTTTGAGGCTGTTGATCAATCTCTCCCTCCCTTTATGCCCCAGGAGTCTCTTATTTTAATGCTTCTTAACTTCTAATTGTTCTCAGAGTTCTTGCTAGAAGCCTTTGTAGCTGAATAGCATTCTTCTGGAAATGGTGTTCCCTGAATTTCTCCCCACTCTGTTCACTTGTTGTACCCTTTTGCACTTGTTAAGAGAGGTTACGGGTTCTTTTTTGCACAAGACTGGAAAAGCAATATGAATTTTATAATGATTTCACTGGGGCAGACTGCCTCTGGAAATCAAGATCACTTTTCTTCCTTTGGTATACTGTTTATACTATCTATTTATTTTTTTGTGACCTTTGGCAAATCTTATTTTATCTGTGCCTCTGCCAGATGGGAGATAATCTTCCCCTCACAGCAGAGATTATACGCCATGCTTTACAAGTACTTCTTTTGTACTTAAGCCCCGCTATAAATGAAGATAAAGGAATATTCCCTAAGTTGCAACTTCACTACAAATGCATCTGTTGCTGAGGACTGTGAAAACATCTGACTTGTAGTCACCTCCACTGAACAAAAGCCATGCCTGTAGCTGGAGCTTTAATGGCAGTGCTTTCTCTTGGGACAGAAGTTGGAATAAATTCCAGTACCCCACCCCTTCTGTTTGTAGAATAATATTAGCTGGGTCTACACAAAAGTGCCTTAAACTTTTAAGCACGTTACCCAGCTCTGAGCATGCTAAGTTTGTGTCTCTTACGCAGTTTTCTCATCCCGATCCTTTCCATGCAGCAGATAATTTTTCTAGAGCATCCATCAACTTTCAACCTTGTTGATGTGCCTGATGCTATACCGAGTGTGGTAAATTTGAGTCTCAGCAGCAGAAAGGTGGAGAGCTGCCCCAGCTTTTGAAGCCCTATTCTTTCCTGCCTCAAGGCTGTACGTCCATACCTGGTCCTTGTGACCAGTCTCCTTCATAGACAACCCTTGCTTCTGTCCCTAGTTTCATACATAAAATGGTTGTTTTCTTACCATGTACTTGCAGATGAATTCCTAACTTTAGAGTCATCACATATCCTCTCGTACTTCTCCTGTTTGTGCCAGGCCCTCTCAGTGCATGGTGATACTAACAGAAACATGGACACAGAAGTTGTATTGAGTCACTTCCCTGTACCAAATAAAAGTCTGCCATGTTCTTTCTTCCAGCTCTCCTTTTTGGACTCTTTCTCCTTGAAGAGGCCTCCATTTTCAAAGTGGTCACCTCACATTGTTAGGGACACCTTTGAATAGGAGGATGAAGGGAGACTGTGCCTATGTGCTGTGTTAGGAATGGCTGGCATGGAGTAACAGAGATCTGAAAACTTCAGGGAGTGAAGTGGGGAGTGTTGCTTGTCCAAGGACACAAGGGAGAGACACGCTGCATGCCAGGGGTAGAACATTTCTCTGGGCCTGACTTGTTCATCTTTGCATCAATACGTCATTTGTGGCCTTCCAGACACTACAGAAAGCTGGAGTTTCCATGATGAAGCCCAAAGTTTGTAGGAATATGATGGACACAGCGTGGGGCAGCAGCAGTCCCTTGGAAAGAGAAGGACCAGGGAGCCCATGTGACAGGTGAATCATCAGTAAGACCAAACATCTCTGACCTCTTCCTAGGACATGGTATTCCCTCTTCTACCATTTAGCCTCCACTCTGCCATGTGATATAAAACTAGCAGCTCAGGGTAGCAGTTAGTGGTCCGAGGTGCAGCACATTTGCAGTCTGCCAGGAAAGATTGTAGACCATGACAGCAGAGATGCTTGTAGGGGTGCTAGCTCTTGGGGATAAGGGAGATGAGGAGCAAATGGGCCTCTGAGGGGGGCTCCTGGAATAAAGTACACCTGGACAGGGGATGTGTACCCTTGCCCAAAGTTACTGTCCAGTTTCAGGATTCAAAGTTTCTTGTACAGATTCTGAAGCAATCCTGTCAAGCTCTGAGACGTGTTGCCCTTACATTACTGGAAGTATCTGCACAGAATAAGCAGCTCTGAGTCTTACAAGAACCATTGAAAAGCACAGTTTTCTGCATCTTCTCCCTAGAGATTGGACTCAGAGGTCTTCTGGACACCACCATGACAGCCAAACAATGTCAGGACCATAGTTTGGCCATGCAGGGGTCTGATAAGTTCACAGTGTTCTCTTATTTGAAGAGGCCTCAGGCAGGCAGGACAGTCAGCGGCAGTGTCTAGGTGTATGGTGCAGCTCAACACTGGATCCAAAAAACCCAGTCAAGATGCTAACAAACACCCAAGAGTGTGCTCCTCTGCAGAAAGTCTGTGAGTCTTCATTTGTGCATTGAGACATAGTGGTTTCCCCAGCCTGGTAGACTCAGAAGCTCTCCCCCACAGCCTGGCAGCTGCTCTTGGCTCTCCTAACACACACCTGCCAGGGAGCTGGGTCTGCAGTGTGCCTTAAAGGTAGATATTGCTATTGCAAGTGCCTGGTTTGCTTCACATGTATATAGTGAATAACCCTGTGCACCAGGACAGGCTAGGGGCCAACCACCTGGAAAGCAGATGTACGGAAAAAAGCCTGGGGGTCCTGATGGACACCAGGTTGAACATGAGCCATCAATGTGCCCTTGCCACAAGGAAGGCTAACGGTGTCCTGGGCTGCAATGGGAGGAGTGCTGCCAGCAGGTTGAGGGAGGGGATCCTTCCCCTCTCCTCAGCACTAGTGAAGCCACACCTCAAGTGCTGGGTCCAGTTCTGGGCTTCCCAGTACAAGGGAGATATGGGCAGACTGGAGAGAGTCCAGCAAAAGGCCACTAAGATGATTAAGGGACTGGGGCATTTCTCCTGTGAGAAGAGGCTGAGGGAGCTGGGACTGTTCAGCCTGGAGAAGAGAAGGCTCAGAGGGTATCATCTCATCAATGTATATAAAGACCTGAAGGGAGGCTGCAAAGATGACGGAGCCAGGCTCTTTTCAGTGGTGCCCAGTGACAGGACCAGATGCAGTGGGCACAAACTGAAACATGGGACGTTCCTCCTGAACATCAGGAAACCCTTTTTCACTGTGAAGATGACCTAGCACTGGCACAGGTTGCCCAGAGAGATGGTGGAGTCTCCCTCCTTGCAGATATTCAAAAGCCATCTGGACATGGCCCTGGGCAACCATCTTTTGGTGGCCCTGCTTGAGCCCCTGCTCAAGCATCCTGGAGGATGACCTCCAGAGGTCCCTTCCAACCTCAGCCAGACTGTGATTCTGCATGATTTAGTGTCACTGAAATCAGTGTTTGCCTTCTGGAAATATTTACTTTTTGATAACTGGTTTAATTATGTTATGGAAATGTTCTGCCTGAAAGGTTCTGGCTGCTGTAATATGAGCACATCACACCTGTAATGTGTATATATTGGTTTGAAGTACATGCTGAATGTCACACCAAGGAAAGGACAGCACAGAAAGCATTCTTGATATTTGATGCTGTAAATACATTAGTGAAGCAAAGCTACTGTCCTTAAAATAGACGGAAAAAAACCCCAGCCATTGCTAATGTCTCTCTAAAGATATCTTTAGCAAAAAGTTAACAATTTTCAAGCATTAAATATTTACAGGCATATGGGAAAACCAGTACTGCCCTTCATCAAGATGGCTTTGAAAGAAGTTATTTGAGATGGCAAATCTAAAAGCTGGGGTGTGTGATATGACAGGACTTAGGAAAATGAAATAACAGATGAGGCGAAGCACATGCAAAATTATTGAAAGGATTTAATGCGGCATGTAACGGAGCTGTCAGGTAGACTAGATCTCTCACTTGGTTGTTACTGTTGCCTCACTGCACTTTCATATGACAAGGCTCCGCTTTCTCTAAGGCGACTGACTGCTGTGTCCTGACTGCATTGGATTCTGTGACAAATATCCTTCCCCCAATGCAAGAAACAGCTGTCCAATGGCAGGGAAAGTCTGAGTCTCAGTTAACTTGAAAGACCTATCTAATGTGAATGTGACAGTTCAAATGATCCTGGCAACATAAGTAAATCTACAGCAACAAGATGATGGAGAAGACTCCTAGTACAAGTAGGAAGTCAGGCCCTTTCCAAAACAAGGTGTTTTGTGGTTTGATGAGGTGCTGATCTTGTTTAGCTGGCTAGGGCTGTAGGAAAAGCTCAGACCACGCTGCACAGAACATGAGCTCCCAGTCACCAAACACCATCCAAAACACCATGTCTCCTCGTAGCCATCTGTGACTAACCTACAAAGGCTCCAGGACCAGAGGGCATGGAAGAAACAGAGGCTCAGGCCAGACATCAGCTGTTGTAAATGTGATCAGTAGACTGCGGAGCCAATAACCAAAGGAAAGAGCTACATCAGGTAAGCCATTCACAGTGCACAGACTTTGCTGGTCCTGTAGGACCCAAGGACTGTGCTGCTATGCCTTCTGGAACTCCATCCATCAGAATTATTTAAGTACATGGAAGCAATGACTGCTCTTGTAACAATGCTGTTTTTCACTGGTGACAGATCTAGCCACAGAGTGGACTTTCTTGTACTGTAAAGCAGTTGGATACAATGGGGCTAAGCATAGTGTAAATGCCAAGACAGATTACAGCAAAACAGACAGTTTGGAAAGGGCTGGACCATGGCCAGGCAATGCATAGCTGTGCTGGGGAGCAGTGGGGCAAGACCCATAGCTCCTGACTCTTTCCACACCCGTCAGTGCCCCAGGGGTAGGGTGCAGCCAGCTGAGTGCATCCCTCTCCAGTGGAATTGATGTGCTTTGCCTTTGCAGTGGTCTTCCACACCAGTGGGCTGGCCGTGCTCCCCAGGGGCAGCGCTGCATGCAGCTCGGTTGAGCCTTTTCCCCACAAACCAGCACAGAGCCAAGCATTCAGCCTTGCCTCTGGAGAAACCGCCTGACAATCGATGCTGGGAGCCGGGCAGCAGCGGAATTGTTCGTTCCATTAAGTATTCACACTTTCTTCCCCTGTCTTGCTGTTGTTGTTTCTAAACATGACAGACAACAATTAGAAAACAGAAGCATTTACATTCTCTCCACTGGCAAAGTAGCACATTCACAACCAACATCAAAGGTGGGGTTTAGTGATCATTAGCGCAATACCGCACTTCCACATGATCAAAGCAATCAGTGCCGAGACACAATAAAGATGGAGCTCTGATTCAGCTCCTCCATAAAAGGCAACGATAAAGAGATCTGGGGAAAGGGTGAGATCACGGTAAGTATATGAGGGCATGCGGCTGAGATATCCTTTTACATCAAAACCAATTCTCATTTCATATCCAATTATACCTCTGAGCTGTCAAACGTGTTTGACAATCTGACCAACAGCACTGTCATCTCTGGCTTTCAATTGACATTGCGAATTGTGGAATAGAAAAAGATATAAAGCATGTCTCAGTTGAAATTCCTCCTGAAGTTTGTCACTGCAGATGGGTAACTCCTTGAGAGCTGGGATACTTGCTCTGGCCTTATTGATGCTGCCAGCCAGCTTCATTCACATTTGGGTGAAGGACTCTTCAGCTACTGTCTAATCAATGAAAATAGCCTTTTTGCTTACTGTCTGATACAGGGTAGAAAGCTCTGAGTGTAAGGACAATGGACTTTGTGCTGTTGGGTGTTCACAGCCAGGGAAACAAACACCATTGAAGGCAAGCGTAGAGATGTCATTCACCATGCTGCCATAAGGGACTGACCCTTTTGCCTCTTGGACTTGCGCAGCTCAGGCTATAAAAGCACACCTGGAAAATCCCATAGCAAGCCTTCACCTTCTGCCTGAGTGGGAGCATCTTTGAAACACCCAGCTTTGTCTTAAAATCCTCCAGACATACAGAATCTTCTATATGCCAGGGGCACCGTCCCAGTGACTAATTACAGCAGTTACATATTTGTGCCCTGTTCTCTGAATTCAGGTTCAAGCTTACTGATTTGCGGGGTGTGGGCGGAAGGCTGGGAGAGCTTGTGGTTTGGGGCTTGTGGGTGGGAGGGACTTTTTGGAGTGGGTTGGATTAACAAGACCTCAGATTCTGGAAGTCTCGTCCCAAAGTATGTAGCCCATGACTGCAACTGAGTCACTCTCTCTTCTCTTGTGTAACCTAAACTGCAAGAGCTTCTTAAGCCTTTCTCTGGAAGATGGATTTTCCACACTCCGAATGGCTTGTAAAGAAGATGTTCTAAAAAGTATCTCAGGGGGTAAATACAAACAAAAGATCAGACCCAGTAAAAAGAAAGACATTCAGTGATACTTAGCAGGGCAGGACACTTGTTTGGAAGCAGCAAAGCATCAAGAAATTTCGGCATGTTGTGTCGACAGCAAATTAAATATGGGTTTGTCAACTGCTAAGGGAGTAAGAAAAGGAAGAAACTGAGTCATGTGCATTGAAGAAAAGGAGCCATGGCAAGTCACAGAGGATACAGAACAGTTCAGTAACAGAACAGGGATGTTTTGCAGGGAGAGGAAAATATTTTGCTTAAAAGGATGAGATGGGTAATAAAGTTTGAGGCAGAGAAGTGCTCATCTGTGTGGCGGTAAGTGTAGAACTGATGTTGTTTCACTCACTCCCACAAAGCTTCATCAGTACACACAAGCGAGCAATGCAGCTCTTCGTTTGTATCATGAAATGGCTGGATAGCATTCCCACTTTGCTTTATAAATACCCAGTCTCTTCTAGGTAACAGCAGCATAAACTGTTCTAGCTACTGGAACCTCCTTAACTTCACCTACCTCCTATTTCAGAAGTAAAATGGGTTTTCTCTCCCAAAAGCTCCAAAGTCACACAATGAGGGAGTATAGTAGCCTGTGGCTTTTCAGCACTGAGCCAAACACCCATGTAATTCCTGGAGAGAGCAGGGTAAGCAGGTATGGGATCCTTGGGGGCTGGCATGCAGAGCAGAGAGTGCAAACCAGCAAGCAGAGAGTGCTGGGTAGAATTACAATCTGACCCGAAAGGTACCTGGGAACTTTTTGCTGCTCTGGTTTTCCACTGTGAGCCTGCTCCCCTCTGCCAATACTCTAGGTCCTTCCCTTTGGAAACAGAAAAGAGCAAACATACCTGTTTGTGATCTCCAGCCTGATGGGCAGAGCATCTTCCTGAGTGGCCCTGACTTGGACAGAGCAGGAGATGACCATGCTGAACAAGGTACTGCTGGGTCTTTTGACCTCATCTTCAAATAACATAGGTGACAAGTTTGAAAATTGCTCTCCATCCCACCCAGGGCTATTGGCATCTGTGCACACCAGTGCCTGGCCATACTGTGCAATGCTGAGCAACTTGGTTCTGCTTATGCCTATAGCCACTGCCGAGGCCAGTGGGACCTGCATCTGTGGACTCTGGCACCGAAAGCTGGAGGTGGGCACGCAGCTCCAGCATGTGTAGCTTTCTGGGGCCTCAGTTTCAAGGACTTGGGTGTCCTTGTCATCTTCAAACTGGGATTTTAGTTTTCCAAGTTGCTTGCAATTTCTGAAGAACGTAGCCCAGGCTCTCCACTGGAGCAGACTGACATGGCTCCTCTTGCCCAGTGGGAACCTGGCCGAGCACTGTCTTTCTCCATTATTCACTGCTCAGTCCCCTTCCTGCTCTGCCCATCACCAGCTCATCTATTCAGTGTGCACTTGGGGGAGGGAAGTGGAGGGTTCTGATTGATAAGTGTAAATTGAGGCACAGAAATGCAGTTTTAAGTTGTTCTAGCTCTGCATAAAAGACAGTGTCTCCTTCCCACACCTTCCTGTGGAAAAGTGCCTTTCCCTCAGGAATCCTGGCTGCCAGTGTTGGGGAACCGGGCTGCAGGTCAGGTGGTGTGGATCTCCAGAAAATTTTCTGATCACATTATTCACTGGCAATCATCTGCTCCACTCTGCTCTCCTCTGCAGGAAATATGCTGTCCTGGTTTTCGCTGGGATAGAGTTAATTTTCTTCTTAGTAGCTGGTACAGTGCTGTGTTTTGGATTTAGTGTGAGAATAATGTACATAACATGCTCATGTTTTAGTTGTTGCTAAGTAGCGCTTAAGTTAAGGATTTTTCAGTTTCCCATGCTCGGCCGGCAAGCAGGTGTGCAAGAAGCTGGGAGGGAGCATAGCCAGGACAGCCGACGTGAACTAGCCAAAAGGATATTCCATACCATAGAACGTCATGCTCAGTATATAAACTGGGGGGAGTTGGCCAGGAGGGGGGATCGCTGCTTGGGCATCGGTCAGCAGGTGGTGAGCAATTATGTTGTGCATCAGTTGTCTTTTCTTGGGTTTTATTTATCTTTTTTTTTTGTTATATTTCTTTTCATTACTATTATTATTATATTTTTACTATTATTAGTTAGTATTATATTTTATTTTACTTTAGTTATTATACTGTTCTTATCTCAACCCACAAGTTTTACCTTTTTTCCCCGATCCTCCTTCCCATCCCACTGGGAATGGGGAGGGGTGAGGGGCTGCGTGGTGCTTAGTTGCTGGCTGGGGTCAAACCACGACATATGCAGTTAATTTTTTTATATGATCACCTCAGACAGCCCTTCTGCATTTGCAGCATGGTGGGATTGTGCCTAGGACTTGATTTTTGTGCAAAACAGTAGTATGTCTCCACCTTATCAGCCCTGCTGCCTTTTCTGTTCAGATCCTGTGTCCAGGTGAGGGCTATTAAGGGAGGATTCCTGTCTCCTTGCTGCAAGCGGGGAGGAACAGGTGTGGCACTGGCACAGAAAGTGGCTCCTCTTTCTCTTCCTTCACAGCCAGGGTAGTGGAGCCCAAGTGCACTAGATTTTTGTTGGATAACAGTAGAGCAATACAACTGGTGAGAAAGGACCAGCAGTTACCCATTTTCCAGGAGGTGGCTGTTTACCTGCTGCTGTTTAGGACTATACCTAAAGCTACCTTCAAATTCAGACTTTCTGTGTAGTCTGATTTGTGCCCAGAGGAAATACAGAAGGGTTCCCTGTCTGCCGACCATTTTTGTGCATCTAACCACCATATGAGAAGAGATGCAGTAGCTATGGGACAGTTCATGCTTGCAAAGGATATATATACAGAAAAAACATTTGGTATGATCCTACAGATATAGTAAAGTGGCGTCTTCCTCAGGGCTCAGTTTGCAAATGACTCCACGTTCCTTGTGCCATAGTGGACACAAATTGGTCCTGCCACTCACCAGCAAGTGAATTTGAGTGGTGTAGGTAGTTTTATGCAGCAAGGGTGTGCAGAGCTTGACTCCAAGCTTAGGTACATGTAATACCTGAGGTAGAGTAAGTGCTGCTGGCAGTGCTGTGAGACAGCACGAAGCCTTGAGGGAACCCGTTCTAGCCTACACATCTCCCCAAGCAGATTTTCACGTACTCTGAGAGCCCCAGGTTATCTAAATATACTGTGGCTTATTACTGTAGCCAGAGATGTAATGCACCCTACACCATCCCACAGAGGCTGAATCCCTGTCCTAAGAGCACCCTCATGGGCAGAGCTGACACTGTGACTTGGCTCTAAGTGCAGGGCTACATACGCTGCAGGAAAAGGCAGGTCCCATGCCTCCTCCTGCTTTTCCATGTGCCTTTCTTTTCTCCAGCAGCTAGAGGGACTCCAGTGTCCAAGCACCAGACAAGGTGTTTGCCTGGAACAGTAGCATGTGCTGTTCAATGACCCTTTTTCCGTCTTCCCCGTGGAAAAGGCTTGCAGACCTGGGGAACAGAGACAACATGAGAGGAGCCACTGAGTGCAGTAGTAATGGAGGGTTTGCAGAATGACTTTGTAATTAGGGGCTTGGGAGGAAGGGACATGACTGGTCCCACCAGAGAGCTCAACTCTTCTCTCCCTAGAAGTGCCCCACAGGACCATGCCCTGGCTGCTTACAGTAAAGGTGACTGCACACAGGCTCACAGTTGCCACAGAAGTGATTTGTGCCCCATTGCACAGCACTCTTAGCCTGTCCTCTGGCCACCCTGGCTGCAGACTCATGCTTTGGCCCTGGCAGTATGACTGCTTCTCCTTTGGTGGAGAGCTGGAGGGACTTGCCTGGCCTTTGCACACAGAGTTGGGGTATGAGATGTGCTCATGTGTAATCTCCAGGTGGACGGTGGGGAGAAGGCCACAGGGAAGTGCATGTGGGTGGGATGTAAACTGCGCCCACGTGCCAAGCAGCCCCATTGCAAAGAGGAGATGCACACAAGCAGCAGTGGTCCTGCTGGAGAAGAATGCTTTCCCCATAGAAGAGGCAGGCACCAGCTGGGAATTCCTGGGAGGCAGATGCACTGCGATGGGAGGGTGACACCACCAGCCGCAATTGTGCATTATCTTTCAAAGCAGTGGTTTATTTGAAACCTGTTTCCAACTGACCTGACAAATTCATTTCCAAGGCAACAACAGATGGCAGCAGACAGATGGCTCAGTAGTTTCAAAGCCTCTCCAGAGAAAGGAAGTGTCACTATAAGCCTGCACTATCTTGACATTAGGAAAGAATGGGATCTTAACATCTGCATTAGCTGAAAACAGAGTCAGGAAGACATGTTGTAGGCTGGATTTTTGTAGTTATTCTCATGGTCTCCACTAGCATAGCTCCACGATTCTCAGACCTTCTCCTTATCTCAAAATGGTACTTTCAGCCAACATTTAAATGACTTATTTCATAACTGTAGGTGTTTTCTCTGCATCATCTTGGTCAAACCACACTGTTGGCTTGATGCTTCCATTTCTTGTCTGCAAAACATAGACAAAAATCCTCCACTGGTCCCGTGCTTTTAGATGGCAGACTCCTTGACAGAGAATTTTCCCATATTTTCCGTTTTTTTTTTTCTCTTTCATGGTGCTGGACTCTACTTTGGCTGGAACCTTACCCCACGCAAGAAACAATGGTTGGAGGGCTGGATTACTTTGCTACCAACTGATGAGTAAGGGGACCTCAACTTAAACTGCTTTTTTGTTATCTTTGCCTTGCTTTATTGTGGGTTTTTTTTTTATGCTGGTAAGGGTTTGCTTTTCCTTGTTGCAGTTTTACTGCTGCCTCTCCCCTCCCAAACTGAACTGACCTTTTTAATAGTTTTCTTCCATTTTCCCCTTCTCTTGGATATTTTGTTGCTGTAGCTTTTTGAAAGAATTAAGTTTGTCCTCCTCTCTGCATCCTCATTGCATGGTAGAAGGTCCATCAAATGCTAGAACCAATAAATAAAACATTCCTTTGCTTTACTAGAAGTGACCTCTTCTTACTAAAGCCAAGTTGCATTCATTCTCAGCTCTGACCTGTCCTCCAGAGTACATGCAACTTTCTCATCTTCTGAGAAGTTAATCAAACATGATCAAAAGGAATCAAAATGGTGGCTCTGTCTTGTCATCTGGTGCATATGCATTAAGCAGAGTCAGGAAAGGGGAGGTTTGTGGCACAGCATAAATTCTGTTTGGGGTGAAATGGAGAGACGAAGTCATGGGCATAGATAAGCACCTTATTTCTCTCACCTGGGCTAAATCACAGCTCAACCTGGTGAAGCTATATTCTTATGAAGTTTGTGTAACTGAAAGGAGCATCAGACCGGTTTTCCTTGTTCCAGAAAGCCCAGTCCCTCCGTACCATTGTGGCTGTACTTCAGGCATTAGAAGGCAGTTGGATATCCTGAACTTCCCCTTCTCATTTGCTAGTGAGAGCCAGCTTGGCCACTCAGAGCTGCTGGAATTACAGAGAAGGTATGGCTTTGTCTGGCGGTGATGGGGCTAGGCTGAGCTCAGGCCCAGAACTTCATTAGGGTTTCAACAGCAGGAAGGGTAGAGGGTGATAGCGTGTGGGTACTCTGCAGCCAGAGGAAAAGGTATAAAGGTATAGACAAAATGGACGTGAGAAGATCCTCACTGTCATTGAGCAGAAAGTGTCATCGGATGCAGAAGGAGAGAGCAAATAGTGTGAGGTTTATTGTCCTGTGGGAAGATGCAAATGGGGTGAGGAAAGAACTAGTCCTTAGTATGAAGCCCATGAACAGTGATATAACCTGAACAAAGCAAGGGATGAGCTGAGGAGCGAAAAATGGCAATGCCCATTGAAACTAGCATGCAGAAAATTACCATGCTGAACTTCAGCAGTTACCACAGGGCTGTTCACTGATCAGAAAACCCTTGAGCGGTATTGCAGTGCAAGCCCCCTGGACACAAAAGGGTAGACCATCCTGAAAGGGAGCATGACTAGCGTCTGTATGCAAAGATGGTTTTGGTGCAGCTGTGACACAAAGGGGCAGAGGTGTGCGAGGATGGAAACAACAGGCTACTGCAGGCCTCCCATGATGTGGAAGGGAGTTATATCTGCCTTTGGAGATGATACACAGGTCTGGGAAAACTCTGGCTCTGCTTGCTGCTGCAGAAAGTATATACAAACTTAGAAGGCAGGAGATGCTGGGAGCAACGCCATTTTGTTCCCAGCTTTTACCAAAGTGTTCTTACTGTCCTGCTACTTCTCATCTTTTCCCATCAGGGCTCAGCAGTAAGAACTATCGTGCTTTCAGAATGTACTCTAAGATCAAGCAGGATCTGGGGGCTGATGGATGTCATTATGTCCCTCTAGCAGAGAGCTGGGCTCAGGCCTAGCATTGTTCACCTTAGTGATGGTTTTGATCCTGGGCTGGTAGCTGGATGAGGTGGGTGGGCTTCCACTAAGAGTGATGGTGTCTCTTATACAACAGAGTCTGCCTTGCCGGTTGAAGGAGGGACCTATAAAAAGGTCTATGAGTAACTGTAGGATTTGGCACAAGCTACTGTAGATGGAAAAGACATCAGTCCCTGAGTGGAGTTAAATCCAAACCTAGAAGGACAGAGACTGAAAAGCACTGTTTGTGGACTGGGAGAAGGGCAGGGGAAAAAGTTAAGCAGCCTGGCCTTGTGGGAAACCAGCACTGCATAAATTGCAGTCTCAGCTCCAGCAAACATTCAGCTGCCTCCATGCAAGCCGTGAAACTAGAGAATCAACTGCTGGATCCATCAGAGAGATTCAGAGTAAAATGAAGACATCCTGCAAATATTCAATAAAACCAAATGCAGGCTGCCGATGCAAATACAGCTTCCATCATCAGAAACAAAGCAGGGGAGTCCAGTAACCGCTCCAAAGATGTTGGCAAAAATGATGCAGCTGAAGCCAGGTTATTTTTCTGAAGTATGTTATTGACTTGTTGTCCCGTGGAAATGAGATTTTCTGCCAGAAGTCTACCTCCAGCCAGGAGCCTTCCCTCAGCACACAGGGAGCAGGTGCTGGTCTCAGCAGGCACCTGGCTGTGAGGGTAATTGAATAGTGCAGCAGAACAGGTTTGGGACTCACCAGCACTTGGGAGCTTTAAAATGACATTAGACAGTTCTTTAAAAAAATCAGCTGTGATCTAGCCTCTAAGGAAAATGCTATTGCTGGATGAAATTTTTCTGCGTGTTTAACAGGCGAGGAGGTAGAGCAAACACGTCATCTCTGCTGCCCACTGTGGTATTGGCAAGTCTTGACCATGCGCTTGGAGGCCTGGTGATCACCACAGGTAGGAAAGGGAATTAATTCATGTCATATGCCGCTCACATTCTCCTATTAAAGCTTCCTTAGAGAAGGCTTTAAAGTTGCCAGGTGCGAGAGAGAAATTCAGACAAGAGCTGGACTTGATAAGACACTCCTCTGTACTTACAGAGGTTATCAACAGTCCTGCACACCGTCACATGAGATGTGAGCTCTTTCCGCTTGGGAAAGGGCAAGTAACTCTCTTCCTTCCCAGTCAGTGAAGGTGACTTGTTGGTAGTATGTTTTGTGCTTATGTCCAGAACTTGGCATCAGCCTCGTGAGTTCACCTTTTATTTCTGATAAACCAAGATCAGATAACTCATTGGAAGAGGAATTATCATGGTAGATGTTGGGGAATTCTTATGGTGCCCCTCAAGGTGAATTAAACACGTTTGTGCTTAAATATAAAAGAAAAATTTAATGAACAATGCACTGGGCAGAGTCCTACAGCAACGAGCAGTTCTACATAGAGTCTGCAAAGATGCATCACAAGCCAATTCCTGATATACACTTGCACCAGCATGAATCCTGAGAGCGGTTGCATGGGGCATCTCAGCCCAGCTGTGGGTCCATCGCCCAGCCCAGCTCTGCTCCCCAAAGGTGGCCCCTGACTGCTCCCATTCCAGGATGGCTACAAGACAATGCTGAGGCTGTTTCTTATCCCATCACCAAGGGAAACTTCATTCCCTTGCAAGGAGTCCTTCTGTCTCTGGCATTCCTGCTTCCAGCCAGTTTAACCCCTTCTTGTAGTTGGGCCTTTTTGCCCTCTGTGCCACATCATTCTTCGGTCACAAATTACCACTGCTGAGCAGTTACAATTAGATTTTCCCCTTCATAGATCAAACTGGCTGATGAAGGGGGCTTGTTAGACTCTTAAAAAATATTCCTGAGCGGCATTTTAAACAGCGGGATAGAGACTCTGAACTGGGGTTTGTGTCAAGAAAAGAGTCAATGTATGCTTGTTTTGACCAGTACTGTTAAGGAGATGGGCTGCAGCCATTCACAATTTCAGGCCTGCTTTGGAAAAGAGGAGCTGAGGCCAGACTGTTGCAATTGTTTGGAAGGCACTAGACACAGCATGTGCAATCAGCACATGCACAGACCGGCTGTGACATGTCATGTACCCCCAACCTCTGACCCCTGTGGTGTAAAATGGCACTGACATAAGCCTCAGAGAGGCTGTGTGCATTGCCCAGGGTCACACAGGACGTGTCTGAGCTGGAAATGGTGCCCTAGTCCCCTGTGACACAACATCTCAACAATACCAGCCTTCCTGCTACCCTTAGCCTGGCTTTTCTCTGCTTAAACACTAGTGCATGTTCCCATTTCCCCTGTAATTAATTAGCAAGAAACAATTTATTCTCTGAGAGAAGAACCATCTTTCTCAGCCTGCTGTGTGTTTAGACAACTGTCAGTCTCCTAAATAAATTGATACAATGACTATGCTGAATTTTTAAATCCTTACAGAAAATAACCATTACAGTTTTTATGAGTGTGTGTGTGCCTATTAACTCAACAGCTCTCCAAGGAAGACGGGAGCTGTTAGCCCTGAATAAGCACTGGACTTCCAGGTGGTGAGAGACAGGGCTGCTGGTGGCTTGCTGGCATCACGCATTTCTCTGCCACCTTGCAGGCGAGGAAGTTCTGCTATGGAGCATGCTGTCTTGCACTGCCCAGGGCCATAATCTCATCCTCCCATGGTCAGGGGCAAAATGCAGCCCATACTGGCCCCAGGCAAGGAACTAATGTGCAAGGAGTGGGTCTGAAGAGCACAGGACAGAGCCCTGCCCGTGCAGCCATCCCTGTGGTAGACAGAGGACAGCTGCCCTTACATGCCATTATCTTCTTTATGGCTATGCTGTTTTAAAAGCTGGTGCATCTTCATTCTTTTGAAGGTGTGGTATCCCTGTGCTGATCCGGGTTTGCTGTGGTCTCACACCAGTCTCCAGTAAAGGCCAGAGCTGATGGCTTCTAGGACCAGAGCTCTTGCTCTGCAGGCTCAGTTGCCTGTGAGCTGCTGTCACACTAACCACAAAAAATTCAGTGAAACAGGTGGTGCCATCTACTGGGAATCGAGATTTTTACTTCTGTTTGGTTCACAGACAAGACCATGGAATCTAATCTAATGCCATCAGTCAGACTCCCTCCAGGCTTTATCTGGCATCTTTGCAGCAAGATGTTCCTGGGCAGCAGGCAAAAACGATTCCCACTGGCACCATTACAAGTCAGGATCTGAATTCAGTCTGTCTGTGTAGAAATTTCTGTGGGGCTTCGGTGTGGCATCTCCCCACCACAAATTACTGATGCAAGAGCACATGAAAGGGCCAGGAAGAACTGCTTCTGGCTTTTCCACCTGGGGGGAGAAAATATTAATCCTGCTGTGGCAGAGTGGAGATTAAATGCCCTGCATCTGTGACAGACAGATGCAGGGTGTTACGGAGGACTGATAGCAGGGGACAGCATTGAGGTTGCAAAAGAGCTTTTGGAGAGATTCTCTGTTGCATTTTTACCCAAAGTGTTTTCCAAAAAGCTTGATAGAACACCTTTATAAAACAGGGTATAATTTTGTCACTAACCTCTGCCTCAGTGCCTAAAGTGTCCGAGGAGCAGGGAGCTCTGGAGCCTGGGGAGACCTTTTGGAGTCCCCCCATCCAAACACCTGGGATATTGGACGTGGCCATAGTTTTGGTTATGAAACAGATTGGTTCAGACTGCTCAGCTGCCCCTGTGTCCTTCTGAGCAGCAATTTCTCTTTGCTGTTCAATGAGATACGTGTTTTCTGGTCCATAATACACATAGCCAAACAGTGAGTCAGGCTTTGCTGCAGCACACTGCCATTTTGTCAGATCCCTAAGTAGATAGAAACTTTAACAAACCATTTGCTGCTGGCCTAAGTCTGCCCCCATTTAATTCAGTGGGAGTTTCATCTCTGATTTCTGTCGGAGAATTATGATGAATGCCTTAGAAAAATCCCCTCTGAACTGTAATTTTCTTTGTAATGTTTGGAGCCTCCCTCCCTGCCTCCATATATTGCTAGCAGCTTTTTGTCTAACAAGCAAGAAAGCAATTAATTCCTAATATTTTAATGCTGTCTCCAGAAGTTTTTTTTAGATGAGCTATTTGCTGTATTAGAGCTGCAGCCCTCTGTTTTACTTTCTATAAAAAGTCACAAATTAATCAGGTTGGCCTAGACACAGGAATTCATCAGGGCCATATAAATGCTTAAATGCTCTGCCAAATAGACCTGAGACACTTTCAGAACAACAGATTAATATGTAGTTTGGATCCTCACTGGATCTGCAAGGCAGATACAGCATGGAGGTATGAAAGTGCACTCCAAACCGCAGCCTAGCAAAGTTTGTTTAAGTGAAATGCAGTTCTGTTAATGGAGGGACTTGAGAGCAGCCCTTTCCAACATGCTGTGCTGTGAGCTAGGCTGGGCACGCTTCTTGCTGTGTTCAGTGTCCCTTCGCCAGAAGCTGGATTTCCTCATCGATGGGCTCTTGTTTAAAGATGGACCATTCATTCTTCTGCTCTCTGTTTTGCAGGGTTTGTTAGGCTTTTTTTTTTTAATCCAGCTGTCTATCCTTGCTGCTCTTACATGTGCCTGAAATAGGTCTCCAATGTCAAAGAGGCTGTTTTGTGTTTGGGCAGGAAAAAGAAAATGAAAAACCACATTAAATTTCTTTGACTCCAAGAGGTTTTTCTTATTTTCTCTGAGACAAGCGTCACACATTCAACAACCCAGATAAAAACTGAGCAGCCTCCTGGTCTGTAAATCTTTCAGTCTTGTGACTTTTTTACATATAGGTGGAAATCAAAATTTCTTACCTCAAAATCCCAGCCTGAGATACTACTGTTTCTGGAAGAAGCCAAAAGCATCTGTAGGACAACTTCCTTTGGATCTCTTTTGCAACTGTTTGCGTGAATGGCTGCTTAATGAGAAGAAGGCAATATTGTCCCAATTCCTGTGCTGCCAGACTATTCTAAGAGCTTTAGGGATTTTTACACCTAAGACTGGTTTTCCTCAAAAATACTGAGACTTGTAGGCCCCCTCTTAGGACCGCCCGAACGCATACTCCCATGTGCATATACTCCCTTAATGTTCTTCCCGTTCTTAATCCTCGACTTTGAGAGGGTTTAATGCCCCCTTAAAAGGAATAACTAGGAAAAATTCTTGATTTGGAGAAGAAATGTAATGCTCCCAGCTTTAGGAAGCGGAAATATACTCCTTTTCTGAAAATCATGCATAAGAGGGAGAGGGGACAAGAGCAAGAGGAAGTCAAGAAAGTGAGAAGGCTGGGGAGGGCAAGTAGGGATGTGACACTTAAAATGATTTTCTGCTTAACCATGATGTCAGTCTGTGTGTCACAAAGCCTCTTTAGATAGAATTTTAAGTGAAAACATGTCTGAATAATTTGTGTGCTTTCTTTCAAGAAGATAATTGTTAGAAAAAACCTTTTTTTTTCTGCTAGAAGTGGTTTATTTTCGAACTGTGAGGCCTGATCCCATTCTTGTTTACGTAGCTTTCACATTCATGAAAATAGTTTCACTGGCTCTGACAAAGTTGCTCCTGATTCGCACCAGTGTCCAGCATCCCACCCAAAGGAGAGTAAGAAGACTTAGAGGGGAGGAGCAGGAGGGAGCCAGTGCCAAACAAGAATGTCCCCACAGGCTTCAGAGCTGGAGCTTAAAGCAAGGATGTAAAGCATATGTCATATTCCTTGCCCTGTGAGCCCAGTGCCCTGAGAAACTCCAGTTTATACACCTTCACCCTTCATTTGCTAAAAGGAAAGGGAAAAGATTGTCATGGTACATTAACATGAAGGATGTGCATATAAGTGGCTCCAGGGAGATTTATAACCATGGAGCTTTCTTTACAAATAGTCCTTGAAATAGTGCTTTGGGAGGAGAGAAGTCAAACTCCCGTCTAGTACCAGATGGAATAAGCAGCTGAGATTTTTTTTCTCCTCTTTTTGTGATTCAAGGAGACTAGAGCTGGACTTGTCTGAGTTGCCTCACAGAGGCAGTGGTAATACTTACCCGCTGACATTGGTTTGTTCCTGTGTATCCCTAGAGGATTTGCCGTGGGCAGAGGGGGATATTGCCTCGTCCTTCCTCTCTGTGAAGAACAACTTTTACTAAATGTTGCTGGGCAGGAGCAGATCAGCTCTGAAAAACATAGTATGGGGTATTAGGAGCAATGTAGAGACTTGTACTGGTTTCAAGTGCTTTTGGGCCAGTGACCTAACTTCAGCCCAGTACAGACTGAATTTTGCATGCATGCTGAAGCCCTGCAGTGTGGCAGGCAACAGCTCTTTTCGGCAGCAGCGTGGTTATAAGCATGTGCTAACTCATTGTGCCCTAACTCGAATGATTTGGCCATGTCTCCCCGGGCCATGCGGACCATATGCCTTTGCTGGCTAGTGCTGCCTGCTCTGAGAGCACGATATTCATCTCCTTTACCGCTCCTGGCTCTGCCTGAGATGTGACTTTTGATGCTGCTTTCAGGAAGGCTTTTGCTGAAGGTGGCCTTGTTGGAGAGCGAGCTCCACTCTGCCACGGACGGGAGTCACCAGGAGCGGCTCACACATTCACAGGCCAGGCTTTTTGCCACAGGAGCCTCCTCGTCTGAGGACACAAGGGGTATCAAGTGGAGAGCTGAGTGCCTGACCCTCTGTTTCAACAACATGCTTTGTCATGGCAAATGACGGCACAGGTTGCACACGCTCCCTCTTGCTGCTGACTTTGAGTGGCACCTGTGACCTCTCTGGCAGACAAGGCTTCTCTGGAACTGGCTCACTGGTGGCACCACTTTGGGGAAAATGTAATGAAGAGAGAGTGCAACAACAACATAAACGCTATATTTGAGTCGCACAAAAAAGGACATGGAGGACTTGCGTGATCAAAGGAGCAGTAAGCTGACAGTAATATAATACACACCTCGGAAGTGTTCCCCCTTTGGCTGGTGAGTAACTCTACGTACTGGATATGGTACAACAGAGGGCAAAGGAGGCTGGTGACATCTATATGCCATCCTTCCCCAAATACACGTTCCTGGAACCAGAAACACTGGTCAGCAAGCCTACGTGAAAATGTGTCAGACTAGCAACATTTCCGTGCTGTACCTGTAAATCATGCTGTGCCTTCTGGTACCTCTGCACAGTAAGTATTGGCATAATTTAAAGAGAAGTGGGGAGATGCCAGCCTATGGTGAAGCCCCGCACAGTCCTGCTCGTTCCCCAGCTGGCCATGCTCGCACCACTCTGGAGATCCTGGGATGTGATTTCTGGCAGGAGTGGGTGAGCTGGGTGCCTTGGAAATTGAAATTCAGGTTAGCAGCATCATGGGACCAATTTGTAAGTATTGTGTTCAAGTGGCAAATAAGCCTTGTTTCAAATGCAGTGGCTTATGGTCTCCTTTGGCTGTGAAGATGCCTGGTTATGAAACTCCACCTTTATAGGAAGCCTCTCTTCTTCCACTGAGTGCTTGGTCCTGTCTCCCTGTAGCTCTCCCCATGCACCAATGTCTCTGCCACCTCCCCCATCCTCAGGCCAGCTGATGGTCCTTCATGCCCTCCAGTGTTGCTGGGGGCAAGGGGGAGCTAGACATAGCTGTAAAGATGCAGTAACTCCCTCTTGTAACTGCAAAATGACTTCAAGGATCTTTCCTATCCTCCTCCTTCGGTAGTGAGGGCAGCACTGCCTGTCACTGCTCGCCTGTCTGTTGCCAGTGTGCTGATGGCACTGCGAAGGGCCCAGGCCCCTGACATATCCCATGCTTCCTTCCTGCAGCTGCTACTGCCTGTAGCACCTCCATCTTCTTGGAAAGAGTTTCCCTGTGCACAGTCTGTGTCTTAAACAGGGCAAAACAGCTGCTTGCCCTCGTGCCCTTGCCCTCCCCATGTGGGGTTTAGCAGCCTAGGTTGACTGTAGGAGTTCTGAGGAACCCAGTCATGTGAGACTGCAGTATCATGGGGTCAGGCTCCCAATGCTGCCTCAGCAAAGCGCTGGCACCCATGTCTAGCTTTTCAGCACATGAAAACCCTTGTTGGCTCCTCTGCATATTTAAGGATTGCAGCGAACAAGGGCCAAGGCAGGGTAAAGCCAAAGGGGTCTCTCAGATCTGATAGTTAAAGAGTGCCCATTTCCCTTCTGGGATGACAGCTCCATGCTTGCAGACTGATTCATGCCATCAACCTGTCTGCTACCAGGTACAACAAATTGGAAATAGGTCTGTTTTAACTCTTACTGTGGAGGTGACACCCCCTCAGACACTAAACCCTACTACGTGACTTCTGCAGAGGTCTGCGGAAGTGGCACAGGCTGGGAGGACCTAGTGGGGATAATCCTGCAGGGATGCATTGTCTTGAGATTCGTCAAGCTGAGAGCATCACACAGTATGCACATGGGTTTGGTGTTTTCATCTCCTGCTCTGAGATCGTAGGTGTGTGTGGAAACCAGGGGGACTAAGAAATCCTCTCCTATTTTAAGTCGTTTCCTATTTCACTCTGGTCCCACGTGCCTCCGCTCTCTCATGTACTTTTTGTGGTCTTCATCTCTGTGGGTACATTGTCACAGGCCAGACTTGAAAAGAGGCCTCTAAATGGAAATCACTAAGCAGGAATTGCATGTAAAGGACCAAGTGGTGGAGACCTGGTTGCTCATCACCATGCATTGAGTATGTTCCACAAGGAAGGAGTTTGAGTGCTTTGGCTTGTCCTCTGGGACATCTCTGTGATGAACAGGTGAAGTCTGATGGTCAACAAGTGTTCAAATGCTATTGAAAAGTGCAGGAAAAAGAGATGAGATGACTTGCTCCTTGACAAAAAGAGATTATTCAACAGTTCTCTGAAATGGTTTAATTTCCACGTGGTAGCATGAATGCAGGTTGTGCAGGGCTGAAGGTTAGCTTCACTTCAGCTGATGGTGGCCTTTGGCTATGCCTGGTTGTGACAGGAAGGGCAGGTTTGTCTTTGAGACGTATCTGTCTGAAATGAATGCACTGCATGTTTGAAGGAGAAAGAGCAAGATGGATCACTTCTCTGAATGACACACTGGCTATTTCAGTGAGGACCAACGCTGCCTGCTTTTGACCCTTACAAGCCTGGAAGGGCAAGAGTTGAATTTACATCTTTCTGAGTCTGCTGTGTGAATGTTGTGGGCGCAGGGAAGGCCAGCAGCCTACCACTCAGAGAGCACAAATGGTGTAGGAGGCATGCTGTTTGAGGCTCCTGAGACAGTCACCTTCCCCACAGCTAGTGAGTATCACTGTTCCCTGCCACAGCCAAATAGTTTTGATGAGGTTTTCCTGCATTCAGAAGTTTTTTAGTGCAGGATTTGGTTGCTCCTATGGAGGTAAACAAGACTTTGCATACTTAGTCTACAAATTGTCTTCCCAAGCCCAGAGTCGCATAGTCCTCAGTGACAACACAGTTTTCATAAAGCAGGCACTGATAACAGCCGTGATCACAAAGAAGAATGTGAAAACTGGATTCGTCAAGTACTGAAAAACATACAAAACAAATTCCACCTCTATTTATTTTTCTATCTGATATTTTCAGGCCTGTGCCATAATTTTTCAGGAACCAGAACTGATGATGCAGATATCGTCAATGCTAAGCTAAAGAGTTTAGTGTTTTTAGTACTGCTGCCAGACTGGTAGTGTGTGTCACCTCAGCTGCAGCCCTGACTGTAGCTGCCCCTTGGACATGCTCTCTAATGGGCTGGTTGAATCTCCCTGCTGAATGAAGAAGCCAGTTTAGCAGCTGTGACTTTGATTTCAAACACAGCCCTCAGTGCTGGTGATAGTCAAAGGTGCCTTTTGAACAGCTAAAACAAAGTTCCCCATGCTTCAGAAATGGCTTCAGGGATTTTCCTTTCAACGGAGTAACACCTACAATGCAGCCAACTACAAAACCGCACCATCCTAGCTGAGACTCCCACTTTGCTTTCCGTAGGAAACTGCTGCTGTGGCTGACCAAGAGTAAAAGGTATAAATTTATTTGCAGTGGATGGAACAATTTCTTTCTTTTTGCAACATCTGCGAATGATCAGCATCAGAATTCTGTCTGATTGCTGGATAGCTAGCAAATCCAAGTTGAAACATCTGTGTGTCAGATATGCATTGCTGCTGATCCATCTGCAAAACACATCAAATGTCAGTTGATTGACTTGCACTTGATTGGGCTGGGTAACCAACCAGTAGGAAAAGAGAAACTACATAGCACAGTGAGAGTTGTTCCCCTTCACCCCTCCTTCTTTTTATCTTCACATTTTTGTTCCTCTGTTCATGTTTTTGCAGTTGTTTTTCTTATATGGTGCAGTTATGGTGTTGAATATGAATAGGAGAGTGAAAGCCTACATTTCAAAAAGGCGGGAACACAGCTGTCCCTGGCAAAAATAACTGCGTCTGTGATTACAATCACCAAAAGCATAAACAAAACATGTCACGAAATCTTCCAGAAACTGCTTTGGGATCTCAGCAGGAATACTGGGGAGGCTTTTGGGTGTGTTTCTGTAACAGAGATTTGAACACTTTTGGGTGTCTTCTCCTTTGGCTTTTAAATCATGTTGAATCAAACACAGCTGTGATACTAGAGTCTGTTGTTTGAAGCTGAAGTCATATTTTCTGTCTTGCTAATCCCTGATTGCATTTACGCTGGTCACCCTCACTCCTTGTTGCTTCCTACTGCCCACTTCCCTGGGTCATGTGCACACGCAGTTGTTGTAGTCTTCATCAGAAATACTCTTGCTCTTCTGGCTGCTTCTTTAGTGACCTCTGGAAGTGCAGACATGCATCATGATGATGAAGACAACTTTCCTTGTTAGTTTTTTAATCATGTGATATGCAAGGTGACGCAGCCTGGCTTACGACTTTGTATATCTGTTGTAGCAACCACTGTATCACTCAGTACTGCAAAGTCAGCCTGGACCTGGGGCTTATCTCTGCCCTTCCAGCAATTAGTGAAGGATTCAGCCATTCTCACTTCAGTAGCAGGTCTCCTAACAGTGCCTGTTATATTAAAATAAAAATCTGTCTCACTCACTTACCTCTACATTGCTTCTGCATCACTGTGGGAAGTGATAGCAGCATGTTGCTGTGAGGTCTTCAGGCAGATGTGATCACCCAGACATCTGGCACGATACAGACATGATACAGGCAGCAGGTAGTAAGTTAGAAGGTGACAGCTTTATACAGACAGACATCTTTCTGACTCTTAACTGCTGTTGATGCGCCACATCTGGAAAGCCAGCAAACAAATCTTCTGCTGAGATGATGTCATGCTCTAGTTCCTTATGCTACTTTAAGAGTGAAGGGAATGGAGTCTTTCTGCATAGGCAGTATTGGTAAAACCCCAACATTTCTGAGACGGAGAGAGATGAATGCTTGCTTTAACAGCCTTGTGGGACTCTGTGGCTATTATAGCTGACAGAGGGGATCTGCCACACAGTTTAAAATCAGAGCCATCACCCCTTTAATGATCTTCCCTGTGCAACTCAAGGATAGCTTGTTAGCACAGTAGTTCAAGCTTCCCAGTATGACTGTGATGTCTGGGTAACTATTTTGCAGACTGCCTTTTAATCCTGGTAGGAGCAGAGCACTCAGTCAGCAGCTGGCTGGCCTAGCAGATGAATCCCTTCTTCTGTAGGCATCCCCTGCATGACATCGCAGATGTCTACATGGGAAAGGAAATCTTCTCATCAAAGGCTGTGGCTCAGATAAGTGTGCATGAGCTGTTTTATTTGTATCTTGTCAGCTGGAGGAAGAAATCTCCTTTGGAGGAAAAGTGCTTTGCACCAAAATGCCCAACAGAAAAACATAAATGGGGAGAAAAGCTTGGATCTCGTCAATGTATACAAATACCTGAAGGGAAGGTGCAAATAAGTTGGAGGTAGTCTCTTTTCAGTGGTGCCAAGTGACAAGACCAGAGGCAGTGGGCACAAACTGAAACACAGGAGGTTCCCTCTGAACATCAGGAAACATTTTTTCACTGTGAGGGTGACCGAGCACTGGCACAGGTTGCCCAGCGAGGTGATGGAGTCTCCCTCCTTGGAGATATTCAAAAGCCATCTGGACACGGTCCTGGGCAACTGGCTCTAAGTGGCTCTGCTAGACCAAGGGGGTTGGACCAGATGACCTCCGGAGGTCCTTCCAACCTCAGCCAGTCTGTGACTCTGTGACAGTGAGTGAGGGGATCTCTTCAGATCAGTCTGATGTGAGCATGCTCTTCACCCCGGTACTGGGAGCAGAGTCCAACAGTTCAGTGGCACGTGGCAGTGAAATGCCTTAGCCATGATACTGTGTTAGTAGCAGTGCTTACTCTTGTGCAGCTCCTCTCTGTTAGAGACATGGAAGCACATTAACAACTACCCACATTTAACAACCATGGAAAAATGAGGCACTGAAAAGTTGATATGGGGTCATCTAGATCTAAGACAGCTTCACAGGCCAATGCACTAGGCAATACCACTTAGTGCATGAGATGGTTTTGCAATGTTGTCCTTGGGAACAAAGAAGCAATGCATTCCAGCATTTTCTCCCAGGAAAACTCTTGAGAATCGTCCTTTTCCTTCTGCCCTTTATGCCCGGGGACAGTTTGACTGGTACCTGACAAAGGTGAGATTGCTGAAAGCGTGCCCAGCTCAGATCTAATAAATCACATAAAAGTACAAGAGGAACAGAACTAGAAATGTCCCCGAAAAATCAGCAGTAGTAACAACCTGTTACAATCTATTAAACTTGAAACACAATCAAAGATTTGGTCAGTTTTGTTTCAGAACTAAGTAATTCTGCAGTATAAACAACATGAAAAGCCAGCAAGAATGTTTCCCTTCCACTATGTGGGGGAAATATGCTCCATATGCTTGCAGTCTGTTGGTAACAAACAGCAGTGTGATGGACCGGATGGATTTTGAAATGATGCCTCTAACTGATCTAAAGAATAAGTAATGATAAAATGTCCAGCAACTGGCTAGGTGGAAATAACAAATGGAAGATTGTAATCCAGGCCTCAGAGATAGCTCTCACTGTGCTTCATCTGGGGGGAATTTTTGGAGGCCAGACCCAAAACCAGCCCCTAATATTGAATAATTAATTCTCTTGATGTACTGACAGACATAGGGGCAATTTTCCAGTGCCTGTCTGGTCTAAATCCTACTCACTGTTTTGAGCATGCAGCACTGGAAATGAAGAAGAGCAACAATACTGCTGACACAGTTTGCTGCCTGTGGAAGTCAACCTTGGCTCTGTGAGGGCTTTTGGGATCTTTCCCAGCAACAATAATCTACCCCTGAGGAAGAACACAGGCACTGAGAAGAACAGTGCAAAGCATCTAAAGACTTGGAGTTTCTGAAGCTGATCCAAAAGTGAATTTGGTCTCAGAGCACCTTTTACGTGAGATACCAATGCCATTTTGGAGGGGTCTTCTCCCTTTTGCTGCCATGGCAGATCTAGTTTTGGATTCTGGTGCCAGGGTCAACCTAGCCTGTGCTTAACCAGTTGTGTAGCAAGACCCTACCTGAGATCCTATGTTCTCACCGTTGGTGTTTACAGACTACTTTTAGGATAACCATGCCCCAGAGTTAGCAGAGGCCTTATGGCTAGGAGACATGTAAATATGCACATGGAGCAGTGTGGTGACTTTGGCTGAAGAAAAGCCCTCTTACCACTGAGCTGACCACTGCAGCATGGATGTCCCATGTTTCTGTGGCTACTGACCTGCGCTGCACTCACCTGTGTATTCACGTTTGTGGAGGGGCAGCCTTAGTTTTTAGCGAGGTGGGAAACTTTTTGGTACTATAGTTATAACCTAGTAATTTTGCTGTTAAAAAATGTCAGTTCCCCTGGGGGAATGCTGGGAAGACACTGCAATACTTAGTGACATAAGGCAGAGAGTTTATCTTGCCTAGCTGTTACCAACTGAAAGTCAATCTTCTCGTGTGAGCTACTGTGAGCCTCCGGGCTTCTTTGTACATGGCACAGACAGAGATAGCACCGGAAGACTATTCCTCTCAGCCAAAGATTTATTCCTGAAGCCAGAGGAATTTCTTCTCAGTCCTTGTCCTTGCTAAATGAAGTGGGCATTACTAGCTCCAGTGAAAACTATCTGAGCTCCAGCACGCCTGCCACCTCCTCTTCCTAGCTAGGTTTGCTTGAAGATCTGCTTAGATTAGGGCAGAGAGTTCTCTCACGTAGGCGGGAAGGAAGTTTCAGGCTGTATCTGGGGGTAAAAAAATAATGGTCTAACTTTGCTGTAAGTATATGTTCTCTGAATTGGGACCAGGGATGATAAAAGGCTCTCTGCTCAGTAGTGAAATCCAGCTTCAGAGAAAGTGAACATGCAATCTGCAAGCAGCTCTGCACAACGTCTCACCTGAATGAAAAAGCATCCAGAAATCCACAATCCTTTTTTTTGAAGCAGTCATCACAGAAAGGGAGGTGGTAGGCAGAGAGGAGCCTTCTGTCCTCAAGGACTTTGAAAGCAGTAGTTTTCTTCAGTTCCTTTGGGAAAAAACTCAGGAAAACTGGAGACATGCAGGGATCCATCTGCCGTTCCCTACTCTAGTGCACAATGTGCCATGAACAGCTGAGAAAATGTAATTGCCATTAGATTTCCAATAGCATTGGCCCATCTTCTTGCAGGGCGGAAGAGTGCTGTGCCTTTAGAGGCAGGAACTAATTCACCTGGCAAACTAGGCATAACACAGCCAGAATACTGAATGTAGCAGTGGGAATTTCTGTATGAAGGAACAGAAGGGTGTTCAAGTTAGACTAAATGGATTTACTTTCCTGGATTTACTCTTGTTTTATTTAAGCCAAGCAAAAACAGCTGTCTAAGACTGAGTTGCCCTCATGTCTTTGTGTAATCAGTTTAAGAGGACATCTTAATGTAAGCTGAAGCTACTCTGTGAGAAAGACCTCAATACAGATTTGGATCAGGCAGTAATTCAGCAATGTTGATTTCAAGTGCGATATTTGCAGGGAGAGGTGATCTCTTCTGTCACATCTGGTGACGCAGCCAGGGTAAAAGGCAAATGTTTAGGTGCATAGGCTTTCGAGCTAGTTAGCTGAGTAAACATGGCTTGTTTACTGGAACATAAGAGGAAACTAGTACAGTTTCTTACTATCGGCTGTAACCGGAACATTCTCTCTCTTGCCTATATTTTGGTGGGTTTACTATAGAAACAGTGAGTTATCATATAAACAGAGACAGGTCTTGGATCCAATCTTAAAGCTCCAAGGAAACACTCCTATCCTTTCTTTCAGGCTCCCCAGTTTTGAGGGCAGCTTGTCTCTGTTAAGTCTGTAAGGCACCTACCATAAGAAAGTCTTAGTCCTAAACTCTTGGTTCCGCTTTTGCCAACACTGAGTAATAACATTTGCGACAGCGGTGGCTGCCTGTCCTGGTTTCAGCTGGGACAGAGTTAATTTTCTTCTTAGTAGCTGGTACAGTGCTGTGTTTTGGATTTAGTGTGAGAATGATGTTGATAACACTCTGATGTTTTAGTTGTTGCTAAGTAGCGCTTATCTTCAGCCAAGGACTTTTCAGTTTCCCGTGCTCTGCCAGCAAGCCGGTGTGCAAGGAGCTGGGAGGGAGCAGAGCCGGGGCAGCTGACCTGAACTAGCCAAAGGGGTATTCCATACCATGGAACGTCATGCCCAGTATATAAACGGGGCAGTTGGCCGGGCGGCGCGGATCGTGGCTCGGGAACTAACTGGGCATCGGTCAGCGGGTGGTGAGCAATTGCATTGTGCATCACTGGTGGGTTTTTTTTTGTTTGTTTGTTTGGTTGTTTTTTTCCCTTCCTCCCCTCCTTTTTTGTTATATTCCTTTTCATTACTATTATTATTATTATATTTCATTATTACTATTGTTAGTATTATATTTTACTTTAGTTATTAAACTGTTCTTATCTCAACCCACGAGTTTTACTTTTTTTTTCCCCTCTTTCCTCCTCCTCACCCCACTGGGAGGGGGAAGGGGGAAGCGGCTGCGTGGTGCTTAGTTGCTGGCTGGGGTTAAACCACGACACTGCCATAGATGTTTCAGCATGCTCGATTACAATGCTTTACCTTGGGGCACTTTTCATCCTCGTTCAGCATGGCTCCGTGACCCTGGCCACCAATGTAGAGCATGGATCAGAGAGACAGATCCAGAAGTAGCATAGCTGCTTCAGCACAGTGCCACGTGGACACACCACACAACCTGGTCCCTGTATATGCTGCAGTATTGAGTTTTGCAGCCCTACCAGCCTTTGAACTAACTTTGTTATCTCAGCACAACACTACTTGTAATAGCATATTCACCCCACTGCGTATCAAGGCCCCTAAAACCCTGTAGCTTTCTAGCAAACGTGAATACCAGTGTGTCGAGCTGCATCCCTCAACTTTTCTGAAAACACAAACTGTAAATATATGATCCGATTTTTTTCACAGGATGTGCTCTGTTGGTTAAAGCAAGGTGACCAATCCCAAAAGCTGGTTAGACTGTTGTGACACAGCAGGCAGTTTGCAAATATTCATTGCCTCAGTTTTCACTATCTATCTGCAACAAGACCTGCCTTCAGAAGCCAGAACAGGTGCGTAAGGACAGACAGGTGGGCTAAGTTATTGTGAAAATGCTTCTGGAGACCAGATCCTGCTCTGGGGTATGCAGGAACTGCCTTACTATCCCTTTGACAAGGAGCAAACCCACACTAAGTCTCCATCCCTATGTTGCAAATTTTCTTGAAGGGGATCAGAAAGAGCAGGCCCATGGAAATCTGCTGGAGTCCAGCAAGAAACTGACCTCTGGGTAGGTGCTGGGGAGTGAGAAGTGTGCATTGGACTTGACCTCCAGGCAGGAAATGACAAGGTATAATTGTGTCCCCAAGAGCAATGGGGAGAATCCCAGGAAGCAGGGTGTAAATTATCCTGTTTCCTCCACTGGGGTTTGGCCAAGGATTAACACCCCTGTTTGCTTAGGAGAGGTCCTGCGGTGCTTTTAATATGTCCAAGGGCCCATACACTGCTGCTGTCTCACGCAAATGTGCCGAGAGCACTTCTAAGCAAGTGTCATGAATCAACACTGGCCCAGGCTCTGCAGGAAAAACAAATAGCCAGCCCTCCAGCGTTTACTGAGGGTCTCTCTGTAATTTATGGGGGCCCAGGGCCACACTTCGTGAGGAAGTGTGATCTCCTCCCCGGGTTTAGGGTTACAGCCTGCAGGCCATTTTTAGAACCGGCTGGGAGCTTGTCCTGTGCCAGCACAGGAAGAACATGTCCTGGCAAAACTGAGCCTCGTCGTGGTCTCCACTACAGGCATATTAGCTGCTCCTGATGAGCAAGTGGAGGGAGTTTCCTTTCAGGATGATTTTTAGCACAGCCCTGGAATTGTTACCACTGAGTTAGCCCTTGTGTTTCTAACATCATCACCTTGCAGATCAATTTGTCTTGGGGGATGCGAGGGGACGCAGTCACCTTTTGCTATTCTGACACACCTAGGATTCACCATCAAAACCAGAGTGGTGGCATCTTCCCTGCTCCCCTCCCAAGGCACTGGCCTCACCCACTGTGCCCTACCTGCCACCCCCCATCAGAGGTCTATCCTTTAAGTGATGAAGTTTTCTAAAAGTGATTATCTTAGATGGAAATGTTGACTTGATGTAAGCATATGGTAAGGAAAACCCCTTCCATACATAACAGATGCTCCAGTATCCACTGCAGTTTAGTCAGTCTGCAGCTAAACACTACCAGTGAGTAGTCACTTCAGGGGGCCCCATGCGGCCAGTCTGGGACTAGAAGTGACTTTGCTGTGTGTGCAAGGAACTGAGCCCAAATTCACAAGCCCTGCCAGGCCTGAGTTGGCATTCTGGCAGCATTGCCAGGCAGGATGAAGGAGCAAGAGGTTGGGAGAAAGAAGTCCTTATTAGCAGAGTGTCTTGGGGGTGTGCTAAGTGCAAACAGGCAGAAAACTTCTCCTTTGCCAGACAGGTCCAGGAAAGAAATCATGTGGGTAATGTGAAAGATAACAAGGCAATGCAAAGACTGGAGGCACAGCAGATGCAGCAAGGCTGCTGAACCGGTGTGCGCAGCAGCCAGGTGGTAAGAGAGGTGGTGAACAAAGGCATGTTCTGGCACCACAGATTTTGTGACATGCAGAAAAACTCTTGCACCCTAGTCCCAAAATGCAGGATGGATATGTTGGGCTCTTTCCCTTTTCCTCATCAGGAACTGAAATTCTGCTAGGGTGCATTTGCCTGGATTCTCATTCAGACAAAAGTCATATACAGGCTGGAGGAGGGAACCATCCAGGCTGGTTCCCTACTCCAGCCTGTATATGGCTTTTAGAGACCCAACTTTGCAGGACAGGTAATGAAAATGTTGTTCAGTTTTAATGAGTTATTCACAGTCAAACGTTTGGAGAAATGTTGCAACATCTTCCTGCCCTCACTTCCCCATCTATCTGATCTTCTGACTTGAGAATGACCAGGATATATACCTACAAGACTTGGTATTCAGCTGAAAATATTTTATTAAATTTTTAAACAGTTAGGAAATGCTATTGTCTTTGATGCCATTTCTCCCCCAAATCTTGCTATCTTTAGAACACAGTCTATGTATTGTTGATATTAAAACATTTTCTGTCCATTTCAGTTGCATGAATGTCACTCCAACTCGTTGCTGTACCCGTCCAGAGACAGCCTGACACATCTAGATACTGATCATTCTTGCTTTGTTGTCATATTGCTGGACAATGGAAAGAGCCACAATCAAGAAGAGAGCAGAGGAAAGAAACATTCTCTAACTGGATTTAAAATGCTATCTGTAACTTTTCTTAATGCTCTATACTGAACTGTCTGGTATTCATAAATCAGTCATATAGGACCAGGAAGTTAGAGTCCAGAAAAACCTAGCACCTCCCTTATTCCTTCTAGTAGAACTGGGCAAGATTGCTTCCTGTGCTGAACCAGCTGGTTTTATTTCAGCATATAGCCCTCCTGCCTTCTGTGCAGAGCTGTGAGAGCTGGCTCACCATGGCACTGAATGCTGGGTACCAGTCTGCATGCTTTGTGTGGAGTCTATACATTGCCCTGCTACTGGCCTGTGATGTTGGCAGCTATTGAGCAGGAGGACCCACGGACAGATGGTTCATAATATCTAACAGATATTGGGGCACCTAGTGAGGCCTGAACCCCGCTAAAGTGGCCTGAATCTCATGAAGATGGGTAAGGGGGAAGAGACGAGCCTAGGAAGACTATGGTCCTATCCTTTAGGATGCACCCACAGAAATCATGATGCCATCTTCTGGTCAGAGTGTCTTTATGGATCAGAACAGGAGTAGGGGCAAAGAGCAATACATTCCAAATCCCTTTATCTGCAGAAAAAGAAGACTGGAGTCAATGTCAAGTGCTCTTTAAAATCCCCCTCAGCATCTTGTGCAGATCTTGCCTGTGCAGATCTATGCAATTGGGCTGCAATCCTGTGCAGTCTGAGTCAGGAAAGTAGCTCTGACCGTTTGTGTGCAGTTTCAAGAAAGCAGATGAGATAAACCTGTGTGTGGGCTTCTGTCACTGATAAAAGCCAACCCCGTGGCCTGGGGAGAATAAGGGAGTAGCAGCTAGCTTGACTACTTCTCAGCTGTGGAGATGAAAAGGCCTGGGAGATTCTTGGAAGTCCTGCTTTGGACCTTGCATTTTCCAGCTACGGGATAAGTGTCCCTGCCTGTCTCAAGGGAGGCTAGATGAGGTCCACAGGTCCTTCTGCTTCTGCTTCATGTGTTAGAATTAGGCTTTTCCATCCAGAATCTCACCATGAAGTGTGAAAGCTCATCCTAGCAAATGCCTCTGAGGTTTAAAAAATGAGGCTTTGGTTAACAATAGTTGCAGATAGTCACGGCAGTTAGGTAGGAGTCCTGTCCACCACTGAGAGGCAAAGGAACATGTTGGAGTAGCTTCAGTGCATGGGCCTGGGGTCCAGGGAAGAATGGGCTGGCTTGCTAATGGTTTGGTACCAGGTCCTGGCTTGCAAATGGCGTGGTAGAGGTGGCTTGGTACCAGGTCCTTCACCTTCATGTGATGGGGAGATATCCTTGGGGAAGAACTGTCTCCCCAGGAGCTTCCCTCCTAAATGGTTTTACATGTATTCAGTATTAACTACATAGACCAATGGAGGGTTCAGCTTCCTTTGACTGTTCTGGTTTGGGTTTATTTTCTGCACAACAGGGTGTTTGCCTAGATCTCAGTCTCAAAGTGGAGATCTGGTTCAGCTGTGGTACTGTCCATCTGCTTCAAGTTAAGCAAGAACCCTCCTGGTCTGGAGCTTGAACATGCTCCTGCTGCTTTCACGTCCCTGGCAACTCACCTACTTGAAAGACACCACAATGATGAAAAAAATTGTTTTATGTCATCATAGTGCGCGCAGAGGAGGTAATTGGGCCTCTGTTTTGTAGCACATCTTTAACACAGGATTTAGGGAGTAATTCTGTGATCACTGAAGTCCTGGACAGAGCTCTCAGTGGAGAGAGTGCAAATCATATCAAGACTGGCTAAGAAAGTTACACAGCATTTCCAGCAGAAATGGTCACCCTACCCAATAAGGGTTGGACATTCTTACAGCTCCTCGAGATTACCTGTTCTGCAAAGCTAGGTGCAATAGCCATGACTAAAGGGCAGTTATTAGCCCTCCCTCCCCACCCCAAAATGCTGTTTCAGCAAATAAATTCAGCATTAAAAATTGTCAAGCTAGAGTTGTGCCATTTCTTGGAACAAGTAGAAAGCACATTTATTGGCACTTTTTTTTTTTTTAAATCCTGATGAATGACTGAAGTAATTTTCCTCAATATTTAGTGGGGAGAAAGAAAATTCCCAGTTGACTGAAAGCAAAGCAAGTGCAGACTAAAAGAAAATTACCAATGAAAATAGAGCTAGAATAGAAACTTAATTTCAGCTCTGCTGTGCTGATGGGCTGACAAGAAAGAAGAATCTCTACAGTTGAGTAAAGGATAATCACTGACAGGCTTATATCCAGCTATGTGGTCTCTTGAGAGAGCTCAAGTAAATCCAAAATTGTATGAAACATTTTCAGTATGCTATTTCTTTAATTTTCCTGGGATATTTTGCAGTGCATGAAGCAAACTGTCTATGTAAATCTTCAGAGGATCTGAGCTTTAAACGCCTTGAGGCAGGGACAATCATTTGCTGTGCACGTCTGTATAGCAAATAACCCAGCAGGCTCACCAGTGGCTTACTGCCATGCAAGGACACATTCAAGTGCTTCTCAGAAGTCGGGTCTGAATGGGTTGGCACATGCATGGCAATTCTGTGGTGCCACAAATGCCTGACCTGAGCTCCACCACCCTGAGGAAAAATCCCACCCCACTGAAGTCAGTATCAAAACTATGCAGTTTCCCTTGTGCTGGAGCTTCACTTCCATGATGCACTCTGGGGGTCTGTTTCTGCCTTAGTAACTTCAGGGAGCTGTTCACCACATATTTATCTGTTTTTACAAAAAAAGGCACCTTACACACTGCTAAGACAACATTTGCTAACAAGTTAGAGTGTTGCCTACACTGTGTCTTCAACCCTGACAATTTTGCTAATATTTTCTTAGATCCAGTTAGAAAACCAGGACAAAATAAGTGTTTTCTCTTGGAAAATTCCTCCCCTCTTTGTGGAAGTTTTTAATTACAGCTGCTAAAAATTCAGGATAGCTTTTCTTCCCTAAAGACATCCTAAAAAAAATCATGCTAATTTAATGGATAAGTTGAATTCAATGAATTTCTACCCATTTTAGATTTTCTTCAGTTGTTCCACAGCAAAGTTGTCCTTATATTTCCTGGAAGACATCAGAAATCTATCTATATAAACTGAAGACTTTACACATTATGGATCCCTCCTGGGTGGCTCAGACTTTCCAGCTGCTTCCCAGATGGACGCCTATGTGCACAGGACCAGGATCCACCTGTGTTTCCAGAACTGATAGCTCCTGCATCTTTCTCCCAATGCAGTGAAGGGATTGAGAAGGAAGTGTGAAGAGAAGAGGGACTGTTGCATCCCTCCTTTCCAATGCCTAAGCAGCTGTTTTTCAGCGACCAGGACTGAGGGCCATGTATAGGTTAGCGATGGGGCTACAGTTCCCAGAGAGACGGACTAGCCTTCGGGGACCTACATTTCTCTTCCAGCCCTGCAGAGCACGTTTGGCCAATGTGCTTACTGTCCAGCATGCGATTTCAGGACGCAGCCATGCTCAACGCAGAGGTGCACCAAAGCATCAGGTGAGAGGGTGAGCCATGGGCTGATCGGGATGGAACGTCCCTTTTGGTGGAGAAAATCAGTTAATTTCAGTCAGACTACTAGAGCTTCTCCATGGAGCTGTGGTCTGTTTCTGCTTCTCCAGTTGCAGTATGATGACAATGGAACTCAGCCACCCTTTTAAAACACCTCAAGATATACAGTACTTTCTACCTGCATGAGATATAGGGTCCCTATTTGCTGAATTTAATAAAATACTGCATTAATCATATTTATTTTGACAACCTTTTTTTCCTCCTAACATTATGAATGAATAGCTGAATAATTCACACTATTTTTACTATTTTGTTAGCACTTTATTCTCGCCTTTTAAACAGTTTGGGTTTTGACTGCACTCTTATGAAGAATACTTTCAGATTGAAGAAAGGGGTTTTTAAACTGTCCTTTAACTCTTTCAAGCCTGGCTTCAAATGATCCTCTCCTTTATTTCTAAAGTGCTGGGGCCTAGCAGAATTCATAGCTCCCTGTTCTGGTCATGTAGTTTCTCTTCACCTCCTTTCAATGCGTAAGAGATTTATTTTTGTTTAGCTTTCTCTCTCCATTCAAATTGAGATTACTATTATTAAGATGCATTTAGAGAACAGAATTCCACTCTTTACTCTTTGTTTTTGGCTTCTGGCTGACTATGCTTGATAATTACATGTAACCACTTCACTTTGTAATATATTCGCCATATTTCCCTTCCAGCTGACCTAACACTTTCATACAGTAACATACTACAAAGTTCACTAACCTTTTTTATCTAGAGGCATAATTGGGGCTCTGTGTTCCTGAATCTCTGAAGTCCACATCAATCCTTCTAAGCAAACTTCCTTTCAAATGCAGATAGAGTACTTTTTTTCTCAACTTGATGAAGAAAGCTCCTTTGCCTCCTTTATTTTCTGCTTTATGATATCTGTTACATAATTTTAAATGGTGAGAAATCCTCATGCTTACTTTTCATGGTGTTTAAAATCTATGTTGCATTCAAAACCAGACGAATCATGTTCAATAGTGGGTGAATCACAGCTGACCTGCCTGTTAACGGAGTGTGAATATAATTCTGTCCTGAAGTCTGTGCAAATCTCTTTTATGGCAGCTTCTTTCACCCAAGGCTCACTGTGTTTGGCTGTACGAGGTGGCTTTCTCTCCCCTTGTGGGTTAATGTTAGGTAGCAAAGGCACATGCACAAGCTGGAGGTCTGTCAGGAGTGCGGGCACTGTAACGCGCACTGTGCCGCATGTGCACACGGACACATGCCATCTAAATTAGCATGTGCAGGAGTTTTGGACTGTGATCCTCTGCAGATCTGTCAGCAGTAACACCCACTTGAGGAGACTTATGCCTCTGACAGCCTCTCAGCCATTTCCCTATAACTGCTCCTATGGCTTGGGAAACTGACTCAAGTTAAACATCAGCTGACAAAAAAAAAAAAAAGTAGCTACTTCTTACACACAGCCCAGGTCACTGCTTGGACTCACCTGTAGGCACATCTAAAAGTGTGGGATGTGAGTGTGAGCAACTGCCTGTACATGACAGCTGCTTAAACTAGCTGTTTAAACTTTGCTGTTGCAAGAGACACGGCTGTGGAGCCTGCCCTTTCAGTTATCCTGTACTAACTACCAACCAGACAACTCAGGTCACAGACTCTCTGTGGTCTAAGGCCTGGATTCAGAAAAGCGTTTAAGTGCATGCTTCAGTTTACCCTTTCTGTGCAATGTACATAAGCACATGCTTATCCTTAAGCACATGCTGAAGTCCTACTGAAATAATTTTGCAAGGGACTAAGATAAACAAATCCCAGTCACTCTACAGACAGGACTTTATTAAATGTTGGGTTTATCTCTTATGTTTCTATTAATAGATCTAGGATGTGGCTTTCTACTGAAATGTTGCAGTGAAAGTATAAATTACTTTGAAAGTCTCTATAAAACATTCCCTTTGTCCTTCCTCATTCCCTATTTTCCATTAGTAATTCACTACAAAGAATGCATTTCCCACCAATTCAAAACTAAAGCCAAGCAGCATCTTAAGCTGCATTGCCTGTATGCCTGCATGCTGCATGTTTCAGAAAGTGTTGTTATGTATTTTGCTACTTTAGAACCAAAAGCAACTAAAAATAGTCACACAGAAGGTACCTGATCAGTCTGGCAGCACATCTCTGTGCCATGAAAGATTTATTCTTCTTCTCTACAGCTTGATCTAGGTAGTGTATGAATGCTATCTGGCTTCCATGCCTAGAAATACGTACGACCAAATGTGGGTCTGGCTTACTGCATTCCAGGGCAGAAAAATGTTGTTCCTATGTTCTACACCTGGCTCCTAAGCGTGGTGTTTGTTTGGAAAAGCTGCTTAGCTGTCTCTGACTGGTGGGCAAACTCACTATTTGAGCCCCCAGTGTTGAATCAGGGATTTTTTTTGAGAGGTTGATGAAGAAAGATGTTCCATCCTCACTTCTTGCTCTGATAGGTATAGGAATATCTGGAGCGCTAGCAAATTGCAGGTAGTATTTTCCCCTGCTGTAAAAAAGGAATAATAATTAAAATAGTTAGGGATTATAACTATATATTGCATAAATGTCATATTCTTTGTCAGATAATGCTTTTTTTTTCTAAATGGTTGGCATCACCTAACAAAAGAAGATGCATTTCCTATATTACCAGTATCATTCTCCTCATCAAAATCCACAGTATTCAGAAATACAGTAATGCACATAACAGAAGGCAAGAGAATGAACTACCTTTTTCTGGAGGCAGTTACTTTGCACCACAAAACTAGGCTCTCCTAGCAAAAGTAAAGAATGGCACCTTCACTTTCTTTGAGTTGGCAGGAAGTTTGCCATTGACTCTGAACCGGAATTTAACCTTAGGGACAGAGATTTGGATCTCCGGGATTGAAAAAGACGAGTTTAAAAGTACAAATAGGGTAAGGCTAAAGAAATAATGACTGAGTCTGCAAAGAGCCTGAAACAGTTGGTCTGCAGCTTGCCTGTTGCTTTGTGCATGGTATTTTCACACACACAGCTTCAGAAGGAGTGGTCAACATTATAAAGAAATTACAGTAGTCTTTAAGACCATCTTTGTGCATCCAGTGTATGCAGCCCAGGGGTAGGTCAGGTCCACTAGCTATTAAAAAAAAAAGGCAGAAGCATCCCCATTCATCCCGTCAGGACAGTAAGCATGTCGGTCACTACTGAAGTAGAAATGGTAAAAATACTGTTACTGAACACTGAGAAAAGATAGAGAAATGCATTGTGAAGAAAGGTCTGCATTAAGAGCAACACCTTATTCTGCTACTTAAACAAGCAGACACCGGTTCATAGAGTGGCATAACTTTTTCCCCTTCATTTGGTCTCTGTTGTCTTTTTATTTTCGGCTTCAACAGATTTTGGCTTCTCCTGTGTTTAGAAGTCCTCGATTAAAACAACTGGGGATGGTGCAGGAGGGAATGTATCATACAATAGCACCATACACCATGGTGGGCAATAGAGAGTTAGTATTCTAACTTTAAAGGTTTTCTTAGCTTAAGCCCTAAAAGTGCTAACAGTTTTGCTATATGTGAATTACACATGCCGTATTAAAATAATCAGGAAGATCCTATTATGAATATTTTGAGAGCTATGAAAGTTCATTCTTTTAATTCACACCAGACTAAAAACTGGCAAATTTCTGGCTTTGCTCAATATTTTTAAGACTGTCATTAATAGCAATATGTACTTTTGTGAGGTTTTAAATACCAGTCTGCTCAGCAAATATAGCTGAATTTTACCACTAAAGATGGTGATATGTTCTTCGGTGCATTTTTGATCTTAAACAGATCACAGTGCTTGTGCAAAGCACACTGGACACACAATTTTGGCATGGGCGTCCTGAAACAAGAAAACAAGAACGAGTCAAAATAGTTCCTCAATCTGAAGCTGACGGACAATAAAGAGACTTGGGAAGAATCACAATATTCCATTTTATATTCACTTCAGGAGACGTGCAGGCTGGGCAGAGACCTGCAGGCAGGGCAGGGGGCAGGCAGGAGCAGAGAAGCAGAGGCAGGCAGGGCAGGGCCAGGCTGGGCCGGGCAGGGGCCGGGCGGGGCCGGGGGCGCTGCGCTCGCTGCGGGCCCCGGGCGCGGCGGGGGCTGCCGGGGCGGGGGGCGCAGCCGCCCCAGCCCTCCGGGGCCAGGCCGGGGTCTCGCCGCTATGCGCGGCGCCCCTTGGCCCCGCCGCCGTCTGCCTCAGCCAGGCAGCGGCGGGGCCCGGTGGGACCCCCCCGCTGCCACCCCATCGCCCGCCCCCGGTGCGGCGGGGCCCGCGCCCTCCCCTTCCTCCCCCCGCGCCCCCCCCCGCCCGACACGGCACCCTTTAAGAGGAGGGGGCAGCGGCTGGAGGGCTTGGCCAGGGGACGGGGCCGCTTCTGCGAGGGCTTCAGGACTGGGTCGACCGACTTAAAAAAAAAAAAGGGGGGGGGGAGAAAAAAAAAAAGGGGCAAAAGAGAGGGAATTAAAAGAAAACAGGGAGGTGCGGAAGCAGGAGAAGAGGGAAAAAAAAGTAGGAAAAAAGGAAGAGGGAAGCCGTCCCCAAATTGTGCCAAGTCTGGGGGCGAGCAGGGATGGTGCACCCCGGCTGGCTTTGCCTGCTGCAGGGCTCCCTCCTCCTGCTGGCCAGAGCGCGGCAGAGCCGCGGCCCCGCCGGCGCCTGCCCGCTCCGCGGAAAGGTAAGCGCCGACGCGGGGGGGCTCTGCCGCCCGCTGCGCCGCAACGCACCGGCCGCCGGGGCCAGCAGCGTGGAGGCTGCCGCGGCCCCGCGGGAGTTGCGCGGGGCGGTGGGCACGGCGCGGCGGTCTCTTTCCCTCGGGGGGGGCGGTAGCGAGAGGGTGGGGTGCGCGGGGCCGCCTCGGCCGCAGCTCAGCCTGCTCTGCGCCGGGCGCGGGGTGCGGAGCTCGGGCAGCGGCCGCCCGGGCGGGAGTGGCTGGCGGGAGCGGGGCGGGGAGGGTGGTTTCTCGGGGCTGTGCGCCAGGTGGGACGACCACCGCTCGGTGGTGACGGAGGAGGAAGACCCCAGGATGCGCCCCAGCAGGACCTTTTGCCTGCGCTCGCAACAGGACAGGCTCGGCTGGCGTGACTTGCTGCCAGCATCCCTCGCTGGGGGTGGCCTCTTGCCTTTATCGCTGAACACCGAGCGCGGTAGAGCAGGTTTGGACCAGCAAATGGCCGTGCCTCGAAAGTGGAAACACGATTATAAGGTGTACTAGGTTTTGCTCGTCCTCTGATCTCATCAGCCTGACTGTAGTAAGCAGGAGCAGCATGGGCTGACCTGGCTCTGGTGGGTGGTAAGCACAGCTGAGGGTCCCTGCTGCAAGTTAGGGGTGATGGTCTGGTCAGTGTGAAGCCTGCAAGCAGGGTGTCGTTTCCATTAAAAATCAGACACTGAGAAAAAGCAGTTCTTGCTGAAGTTCCTGAGATAAAAATACCAAAAATGATGTAGGAAAAGCCTTCCTGAGATTACTTTGTGTTAATGCATCTGTTAGTGTTAACAGATCATCTGTGCTGTCTGTTGGCATCTGCTTGGAGCTGGAAGCAGCCTGACCGGAGGTGCTATGCACCCGAGACACTCCTGGGACATGTGTCTCACCATTTGTGTTCATCTCCTGCCCCAGGCACGGTTACCTCCTGCAGCACAGCTGTTAAAGGAAATGGAAGCCCTTAGAAGTAAGTGCAGACCTGCTGCACTGGGGAGGTGCCAAAGCCACAGTGGGCTCACTGCAGGGTAGGTGTCAGAAAGCTTTGCGACTATGAAGGTCTGCTCTGTGACCTTTCTTCTCTCTCTCACCTGCACATGCATCTACGTGTAGTTCCTGGTCTAGGGGCCTTGCTGTCTCCAGCTGAGCATGCCAGCCCTGCTGCAGCAGTAGGAGGCTGAGATGTCTCCTCCCAGGATTTAGGACACTGCTAATTCAACCATATGCCAAGCTACACGTGCCTCACTGGAGGTTGTCTGCCTGAGCTTGGGTTAGACAGAGCTTAACCGTACCTTGGGGGATGGTGCCTTACCAATTTGCTTGTGCCTGGAGCAAGTTTGTCAACTGGATTTATAGGTGGCCAGCCGTGACACTACCATAAAGCCAGATCAAGCCTCTGCAGTGAGTGCCCCCTTCCCCTTGAGGGCATGAAGTGCAAAAGCTGTGGGCTGGTGTGAATCTACTTCAAGGAGCTAGTGAGAGCAACAAGAAGGAAGGGGACAGCCCCTGAGAGCCTGGGCAGCAGAAGTCATACATGTTGAAATGGGTAATTCACTGATTTGGTGGGACAGGCAGAGAGTTTTCCTCGGGAGCCATTGACTGGACTTCTGCCAGTTACCAGCAAAACTGGAAGTGAAATGTGTTAATGGTATCTCATTATCTGCTGATTACTCTGTCATTAAAATGTGAGACCACCTGTAGTTCTGGTATTGGCAGGCTGTTTCCTAGGGTCGTTAGGACAGTGATGGTAACCACACAGTTTAGGAATGGCAGCATCTGCCTTGTTTGCAAAGCTGTTGAGTGTATCCTTGTGAATATTTACACCAAGCCCTTGGGAAAAAATATTCCTCCTTGTCCCTGCCTCATAAGGGAAGGCTTTTTTGTTTGTTTTTATTTGAATTCTTTATGGGATCTCTTTTCTTACCTTTCTAGATTACAGATACACCTTTCTTCTTTTTGTCAGGTTGCCTAAAGCTTCTGTCATGAAAGAAATATGTGCATCAGTGCCTGAAAGAGAGAAGGTGCTATTTTAAGGAATGAACATACAATACTTCAGAGGGCTTTCTCATCATCACTCCAAATTATAGTTAAAGCTGCAACCAATAATGTGCCCCGTCATTCTTTTTTTAATAGGAAAAAAGAAAGGCTTTGAAAACAGTTCATGTAAAATAAAGTATGCTGGAATCCTTTGGGTTATATTCCAGTTACTAAGTAATGTGGTGTGGTGGGGCTTTCTTTTTGCTTAACATTGGAGTGTATTGGTAAATTCAAAGCCAGAATCCAGGGGTTAACAGCAGAATGCTTGTGGTTGTAGCTGGTATTTTTTTGATGCGTTGTTCCTGATAGGGGGGCAATTAATTTAAATGGCTACCTTTCCCCATATATGCACTTCAGCAGAGCAAGTAATCTATCTGCTCTTAACCCTTGGCTTTTTAGTTAAAAATTTGATTTCTATTTTTCATTTCTGGCAAATGGAGACTGAATGTGTGTTCTTCTGATAGTTGTAGCCAGTGCAGTGTTTATCCCCAGGCGAGTTCTGCTTACAGTCTTAAGCTGAGTTTGAGAGTGTCAGTAATGCAGGTGGGCAAAAACTCAAGAGAATGACTATTAAAAACGTGCCTAGCATTTCTGTGTACATTACCGTAGATGCTTGGGGCACTTTAAGTGGTGAGTAAAGGCACAATCTTTGCCTCAATTAGGTATAAATGAACATGACAAGATACGACACCAGGATAGATAAGAGGGAGGGAGAAAGCCATATAGGGAGGGTTATAGGGCTGCCTGCCTGGGTGAAATATTGCATGCCACATGCTCTGGCTTCTGTAGCAAGCAAAAAAATTTAAGAGAATATTGTGGATTAAGAAACAGTGCAATCCTGGGCTGAGGTTTGGAAGATGTGGCTGTGGGACCCAGTGGTCAGTATGAGTGTTAGGGGTTCCGAAAGACGCTGAAGCCACAGAGGGCACCTGCCTGCATGGCGAGTTACACGCTTTGTGCTGGAAGATGTATAGTCTACATAGATGAGACAGAAGATGGAAGGAAGCAGAAGTGATGTAGAATGAAGCAGACCAGGTGTAGGTTTCCCCTGTCTGGAGTTCACATTCAGTTTCTCAGTCCTGGGACAGCAGTTTTCCTTCCCCTCTGAGCCTCTGTTCCCCATATCACCACAACCTTCCCTCTTGAATTTTTTTGGTTTTTAAACTTCCATGCTCTTCCTCTAGACATTCAGAGTGCTGCCACTAGATGCATTCCTTGTTCCTCCTGTTTTTTGCTGCATTATTTTCTGGATGTTTACCATAATTTTACTCTTGACAGTCAGTACATCATTTAGCCCAATTTGAGCTAGTTTCTCAGAAGAAAGATGACACTTTCTCTGGTCCTCTTTGGCACCACTCTTCCAGCAGAATCATTACTGCCTCACCTGAAATGATGCATGATGTCTGACAAATGCGGTAGTATTTGTGTATTTGAAGACTACAGGTTGCATCCTATGGTGGACCTATAAATACTGCTGGAAAAGCAAGCTGCTGGGGGTAGTTAAAATGAACAGAATCTGAGGCTTTGGGTTTTTTTAAATCTTAAAAGAAGAAAACTATTGAAAAGATAATGAAAATACCTCTCAGTCAGAGCCTGTATTCTGCTGAAGCAGATAGAAGGAAGGCAGGAGGTCATGGGAGTTTCCAGTCCCACCTGTGGATAACCAGCTATGTGATTAGAGGGCAGATGTTGGGATACGGGACTAGCATGCTCTGGTTTCAGCTACTGATCTGCAATACATCACTTTACTCTCCCTTTCTTCAAGGTTTTTTTGTTCTTGCCTAGACCCTCCCTCAGCTCCCGAGGAAAAATTCTTGATGTGCACCATGCTTTTCCAGGATTTCTGCAATGCCTGACACTGTTGTCCCCTCATTTTGGGGAAGCGTTGTCTGGCCTTATGTGCCCCCATCGCATCTCACGGCAGGCAGTGGAGTTTGCCCCCTGTGCAGTCCTGCTTGGGAAGGGAGGCTTTCCCAGTCTCAGGGTAGGGAGTGGATCCCATAGGTCCCAGTGTGTTGTCTCTGTGACAGTGTCAGCTTGAGCAGCTCCTTTTCCTTCTCCCTCATTCCCCTGCTGGCTGGGGAAAAGCCTTTCTCTATCTCTTTTTTTTGTTTCAAGCAATTTTTTGGCTGGGCGGATACCGTGAATCAGATCACCTGGGGAGGTGAAATACGGGAGAAGGCACTGTGCCATAGTGCTGAACATTCAGAAATACCTTGATCTGGGACTACATAGTGGGAGGTTAAACTTGAGGCACAGAGGAGGTGTGGTATGGCTAGTGTGATGCTGCCTCAGATCTTGGTGTGGCAGCAAACTGGGAGACCTGTGTTCTCATGCGGGACTGCCGCTTTCTTCCTTAGGCTGCCCCTCCATTTTTTTCCCCTTGTTCCTAGTTTTTCCCATCACGAGTAATGCATTGAGTGCCACCTGTAAATAGGAGAGTGGAGACAGAAATAGGCATCTTGATCTATATGTGAACCTGACTTTTTGTTACTATGCTGCTGAAAGTGAAATTCCTGGAGCTGTACAACCCAGCTCTCAAGCCTCCAGGACACCACTTTGACTGTAATTTATGCTGGTTTTAAAGCACCCCTTTCTGATGTAACAGCTGTGTAGAAGGATCCTACTGCAAAGGAAAATTGAGTTGTAGCACCTTTACCTACTGCATGCTCTCAGGGAAGTGAGGTGAGAGAGAGGCGCTGCCAGTGACGGCATATACTGCGATGCTGAACAAGCCTCGGCACTGCTCCTGTGCTATCTCACAGCCACCTAAAGCATTGTTTAACGGCTTCCCTTTTACGATCCTGGGGAGAGATTATACCCTTGCTTTTCCCTCTTTGAAGCTGCGGTGAAACATGCGAGAGCTCCAGGAGGTGCACAGGGACACGAGAGTACCAGAAGGTACAGCAGAGGAAGCACAGACCTGCTCAGGCACACCAAGGACTTTGCTCCGTCCCCTCTCACGCAAAGCAGTAGTGGGCTGTTTGCAGGGATCTGGCACAGAGGCAGAGTAGTGCTGGGACTCCAGTCTCCACCTCCTGAAGGAAAAAGAGATGCCAAAGGAGTGTGAGGCACTAGCATGTCCCGAGCAGCTGTAATGCTGCCTTTTGGAGGGAAAGTGAGCTTTGTGAGCTCCTGTTGTAGCATCACCTGGTGATGATACCCAGCTTGCTGGTGTCTGGATACTGGCTCTGCAGGGTCTGAGGAGGTTTCCCATCAATGGCGGGGAACCGAGGCCTGTTCTCTGGCCCCTCATGCTGGCTCCAAGCAATTCTGAGAAGGGAGGTCTGAATGCTGCTTGGGGTGGGTTACCAAGTTCATGACTGCTCCTGTTGGCGTGGAAGTGCCAGCAAGAGTGCCCAGCCGCTCCACTTTGTAAGGTCTCAGTCTCTAGGACTGTGTGAGAGGTTTTGCTAGGTCTCAGCCTGCTTTCTTCTGCCTCTGCTGCAGGCTCTGTAAAGGAAGACTTTATTTACTCTGTGCCTGATGGCCTGTGTGATTTCCTCAGTGGTACCACTAATAACTGGCAGTATTACTCTGCTTTCAGTATCCGATTGTGAAAGCTGGGGGGATTTGCAGAGCAAAAAAAGTGAGAGTGCAATGCCAAACACCTTTCTAGCTGGGCTGTGTACAGTAGTCAGGAGCAGTGCTGATGATCCTCTTTAAAGCCTGGTACCATCTATCTGGGCTTGAGCATTCTGGAGCTGAATGAGTTTATTCAGGAGCTGAATTGAAGTTTTGAGCTGGCTGGTGACCACTTGTTCCTTATGGTTCCTTGCAGTCGTGGCTGTTCTTGTGCACTGCCACGAACATGATCAGACTTGTGCAAAGTGAAGGAGGGTTGACCTTCCGACCTTGTGCCTGTCCCAGGTACCTCCTCTGTCTTTTCGGTTGCTTGTAGATAGAAAGCAGCACTTCTCATCCTTCCTCCTTGCTGGCTGACAACTACTTCCAGTTCATTTCTCACCACAGTGTGTCCTTCCATTTTTCCCTCCTGACTAATGACAGGAGGGAACCCTGTTTCGTTTTCCATCTTGTTTTACTTTGTGTATTCATTTTCCTATGTTCTTCCTGGGTCTATGTCACATTTGTACTCACCTGTTGCCCTGTATCTTCCTCACCTCTCGGTGCTGCGTCATGTTTGTTTTCCCTTCTTCCCATGGTCTTCAGGAGAGTTTTTATGGTCTGTAATTCAGGAGTGCATTCCAGGACTGTCCTATAGGATCTGGAGTTGTAGCATGTTGTTACCAAGGTCTGAGGTATCCTTCAGACTCTTGATGTGCTGCAGAAGTGTTTGAAGAGCTCTTTGGAGTATACCTGGTTTGTTGGTCTGTGCTGGTAAACTCGACTGCTGGCAGCACTTTGCTGAAGTGGTGCCTGATCTGTGGCCAGGGTTTGATGTAGAGAGCTGCTGGAGAAGGTTGTCCGGGAGGAGCCATTGCAGAGCAGTCTTTAAGATTAACCTTTCTGACCCTGGGTCTTTAGTATCAGAAATTTATAGGCAATGTGCTTCCAATAAATTCCTCCAAGCAGCCTGTTCTGCATTTGGCAGTCAGGCAGGCTTCTTAGATCAGCACACATGCACGCTTAACCTCAGAGCTGAGGCTAGAGTTATCTGCTGGCTAAATGCTGACAAGATGTTTGAGTGCATCTGGAAGCTTGTCCTCTTACTTAAACATGCAAAGGCTACCTCTTCCTGTCTGCACAGACAGATAGAAACTGTGTCCATTGCTCCAGTAAGGACCACTGCACCAGTGCGGTGCATGCTGTAGGTGATGGAGGTAATGCCTCCTGCTGGTGTAAAGTGACTTGGCAGGATCCAAGCAGGATCCATTTTGCTCCATCTGCTCTCCTGTTCTGCGGGATTGCTTAGGGCTTGAATACAGTCCTGTACTCTGGTATTCCCGGGGATGCTGTGAGGCACATTTTGCAGCGGAACAAACTTAAAGTCTGATTCTTGACTTCCTGATGGCTGTGGTTTTTGAGAGATTTTAAAAGCTAATCTAAAGAAAGAGGCTTTTTCCTCCTCTATGTTTAAAAGAGTATGCCCTGGAACCACAGGCTGAGTTTGGCCTGCAGAATTTCTTCCCTTATTTTCCAAGGTATTGCATGCGCTTCTCTGCTCCTTAAGAAAGAGGAGAACTGGGCTGTGAGGGGTCTTGACTGTGTGTCTGTCTGCCATGTGCTACATCCCTGTAAAACTATTTCTTCCTGCTCCAGCAAGTCTGCCTGCCAGCTGTGTTTTGTGTTACTCATTTGTTTGGTGTCTCGCTCAGAGTGGAAGGTTCTCCCGAGATGCTGTGGCACCCTCTGACTAAATGTCACAGCTGTTTCTTTGACGAAAGGTGCCTTGCTGTGCTGAAGTGAGAGGCGTCAAGGTGAAGATGATTGAAACCCTGCTGTCCTGCTCTGCTTCAGCAAAGTGATGCCAGCTTTTGACTCGATAAAAGGTGGAAGCTGGATAAGCATCTTGCCTGGAGCATGGCCTGCTTGGGCTGTGCTCTGCTGCTAGTTTTGGCAGATACGCAGGTGATAAGCCAGGGTGGCATTACTGTTGAGAAGACCCAGTGTTGCTTTTCAGGAGGAGAAAGCCAAGGCCAATCTTCTTGTGTTTTTAATTAATGAAAATTGAATTTTGACCTCAAGACCTGAGAAAAAGGATGGTCAAAGAGGACTCTGTGTGAGCAAAGCCACTTTAGGAAAAGTCCATGCTGGCAAGCTGCTGAGCCAGATGACCTGCTGGCTTGGCACCATGTTTTCCTTAAGCCCTGTACTGCAGTGGCCCGGCATAAATGTCTGAACTTACTCAGCTGTGTCTCCCTCTCCCCCAGCAAAGCGAGCTGAACTCTTTCCTGTGGACCATCAAGAGAGATCCCCCGTCTTACTTCTTTGGCACCATCCATGTCCCGTACACGCGTGTCTGGGATTTCATCCCAGAGAACTCCAAGAAGGCCTTCCAGCAGAGCCACATCGTGTACTTCGAGCTGGACCTCACCGACCCCTACACCATCTCAGCTCTCACCAGCTGCCAGCTCCTGCCACAGGGGGAGAACCTGCAGGACGTGCTGCCCCGTGACATCTACCGCCGGCTCAAGCGGCACCTGGAGTACGTCAAGCTCATGATGCCGTCCTGGATGACCCCAGACCAGCGGGGCAAAGGGCTGTATGCAGACTACCTCTTCAATGCCATTGCTGGCAACTGGGAGCGGAAGAGGCCGGTGTGGGTGATGCTGATGGTGAACTCTCTGACGGAAGTAGACATCAAGTCGCGAGGTGTGCCTGTCCTGGATCTGTACCTGGCCCAGGAAGCAGAGCGGCTGAGGAAGCAAACGGGTGCTGTGGAGAAAGTAGAGGAGCAGTGCCACCCACTTAATGGGCTGAACTTCTCCCAGGTGAGATGGAGTGGTGTGCAGGGTGCCAGGCTGGCTGCTCAGGTGGATATTGCAGCACCAAGAGCATGGGCTGGGGTGTGGGGTAAGTGCTCTCTACCCAGAGACTTGTGTTTGCTTCCTGCAGCCTGTGCCTTTACCTATGCCCTCAGGAGAGTTTGCTAGCTGTAGAAGTTCAGGCCATGTCCTAAATTCATTTAGACCTGGCCTGGGGAGACCCCTGTCCTCTTCCCTGGGCAGACTTGGGCAGGCTCCACCCTAAGAGATACTGGACCTTTGGATGTCTGCTCTCTGACCCTGGCTGGGCTGCCCTGCAGGAGCCCAGGGCAGGCTGGGCCTCGGTGTCTAAACTTGCTTTTGTAATAGCTAGTTAAGAAGAAAGGTGTGATCACTTAGGGGAAGCAGGGGTGCTGTGAGTAAAGCTGAGAAGTTGGCGCTGCTTGGGAAAGTATTCCAGTGGACCTCTCAGTACCCTCAGAAATAGGGGCCCATCCTCTGCCTTGGGAAAAGTGTTTTTTGTATTGTTTTTTTTTCTCCTTCCTTTGAGACATGGTGAGGGTCAGCATAGTACAGCTTCCTGCAGGGAGCTCCATGGGCTAGTGCAGGCCCTTGTGCAAGTGCCTTTGTCTTTGCAAACCAGCTGGACTTCAGCGCCGTTGTTCATGCAGTGTCATACCAGGCAAGTAGAGCGACCTCTGTGTTGTCCATGTGTTGGATGGTCGTGGGCTCTCTGATGAACTAAATACACCAGGGAGCAGTGTCTGTCACTGTCTCTGCCTGGCCAGTGGGATCACAAGCAGGCGTAAGGGCCTGGGGTACCTTTGCTGCAGGAAGGTGCTAGTTTGGGGTGAGGAAGTGGCATTTGCTTAGGAACAGGTGAGACGTGCTGTTGCAGCATGCCCTGGTAGCCCAAGGTGGGAGGACCTTTGGTCATGGCGCTGGGGAATTTTGGCTGATGCCTGACCCTTTCCCCTGCATCCTGGAGCCTGTCCCATCACTGATGCAGAGTTTCCCCTGCTGGAAAGGAAGGAGCAGAAGGGGAGGTGCAGACCAGCAAGGGCAGGGACAGCAGTTTGGGGTAGATGTCAGAAGTGCTGCTACCCCAGCCACTCTTGGCAGAGACCACAGTGCAGGGAATAGCCCAGGGTGGATCACTTTTGCAGTCCTTAACTGTAGCCAGGGCGTCTACACTCCTCTCTTCCCTGGTTTGAAGCTGGGCAGCCTCATTCGCATCTCCAGTCTTTTGCTTACTGTGCTTTGAATCTTTGTGTTGTCGTTGTTTGCTTGCGGCCACCCTAGAAATGGGCTGGGAAGTCCTGTCTCCTCTACCTCTTACGTAGTTGAGGCTTTATTAACATCATTGCCTGTGTTTTTCTTTTGCTGACGCTGCCCCTCTGGTTTAGCATGATAGAAGCAGAGCAGGGGGGCATGTGCTTTCTCCACTGCCTTGTAAGAAAGTGGTAGGGAGGCTAAGAAATATAGGTCCTGTTAAGCTCATGCAACTGTTGACACTTGCTTTAGGCCCTCACACAGCTTTCTTCAAAGAGCGGCTGTTGCTGTGCTGTTTTGCAGGTGGAATAAATACCATGTGAGCTGGGAAGCTGCATGGGGTGGGGACACACAGCTGCAACATCCAGAGTTGCCCCGCCTGGTGACATTTATTGTGAGAGCCCAGCTGAGGGGGTCAGGGTAACCAGAACTGCAGGAGAAACTTGGCTGTAGTCGGGAAAATCATAGCCCGTGATTACCCCACGGTGGGTGGAGCTGTGCATGTGAATCATGTGAGCTGTGGCTCCTCCCAAGCCTGCTCACTTCCAGGGGGAAGGAGCACGCAATCCCTTGTGGGAGCAGGTCTGGAGCAGCTACTGCACTGCGAATTCACACCCTCACTTCCGCTCGCTACTAGATTTCCAATACAGGTAGTTTGAGGAAAAGGAGAACCAGAGGCAGATGATTTTTATGTTTCTAAGCCAATTTCATGGTTGTTTCAGAACCTGACTTGTGAACTCTCATGGTTGGCAATTCTGTAAATCTTTGATTTCAGAGCTTTCTTCTCAGTTTGTTCAGGCAGTTAAGTTAATTATGTGTTTAATATAAACCAAACAAAGACTTTGAAATAGTCTCTTTGAAAATTATTTCCTTTGGTATTGTGCTGCTGTCTGGGAACACTCAGTATCAGACCACTTCTGTGTCTGCCTTTCAAGTGAGCAAACACGCAGGGAGGACTTACAAACTTCTGCTGGGGAAAATGGGGACACAAAACCATAAGGAATGGTCTAATCCTGTGCAAGAAATGCTTTTTTGTTGCAGCAGAGTCACAGAGAGATTATTATCTTGGCAGAGAAGCAAGTTTAGTGTTCTCAGATTATGTTTCTGCATAGGGTTTGCTATTTCTTTCACTTATGATGTGGTTGTACTACCGGGTGAGGAGGACTCCCAGGCCACTTACAAGCAGTACATTGTTATTAGCTAGGTCCCTCTTTTGATCCATACTATCGGACAAGGCCTGTTTGGTGTTGGTATGTTATTGCAGGTGAAGGTCTGGAACAGTTTATCATTGATTGTCTCCATGGGATTGCACAATGCTCAGTAACTGTGAAGTGCAGACAAACCCAAGCTAGAGACTTCTCTCCTCTCCTTGTGAGGAGAAAGAGGAAAAAAGTAAAATAAACAAAAAACCCCACACATACAACAGCTAACACTGCCTGTCACGGGGCTCTTTTTCTTTGGCTGTATTTGTTCCAGTTTCCTCTTTTGTTTTATGACTCTTATTTTACCTGCCAAATCTCTCTGTTCTTGCTCAACTCAGGCTCATAGCCAAGCCATAAAAGTATCATTTCTATATGGTACACAATGATGTGTACGCAATCTGTGAAATACTTTACTGCCTTCTCAATCCACCTCTCTTGTTCCAAGATCTATGCAACTTTAGGGAGTATGGAAAGATTAGTCTGTCTCCATGCCAGGGCCATGGTGTTTATTTTCCTGTTTCATGCTGTTTCTATCCTAGTTTGTCTTAAAGACTTTTTTCTCCCACCCCACCTTCTTTCATGGGTACTGCCTCTTGTTGCAATACCCTATAAGGATGCAGGTCTCATTCCTAGCAGCATCTGGGCTTCTTGAAGATAAAAGGCTTTGTAGCTATACACAATCTGTCACTGCTGACTTCCAGCACTGGAGTCAGTCCCTCAGACCTCCCAACTGTTCCTTTCAGGTTATGCATGTGCTTACATGTTTGCTGGATTGGAGGCAATAGTGCTCCAGCCTAAAGCCTGTGCAGCTTTGCTGTTGGCTCCAGCTGTAGTGTCATGAACATCAGTTTCGTATTGGCTCAGAAAATGAGCTGGCCTTGGCCCGTACCGTGCCATGCACTTGTAAACAGGCTGTGCTTTGGCACACTCGGGTGGTGTCCAGCCTGTGTTTCTCACAGATTGGTTTGAGCTTGAGCACAAGAAGTTTGGACTTGTGTCTGCCCTCTGTGTGGGACCGAGGCTTAAGCGTGGAAACACTGTCCAGCAATCACCACTTCCTAGCCAAGACCCTGGCCAGTTTGGCTTCTTCAAGCTTGGGACACTTGATGGAAGACTCTACCTGTTAGCTGCTCTTGATCTGAGAATTGTTTTCCCCACATGGCTTTCCCCCACGCCTTGCTACAGCACTCTATTCCTACCTGAGCATCTGAATACACGGCTACATCTTCAAAAGTAGTCCTCAAAGCTGCTTGGGTGGCAGTAGAAAGCCGGGAGCCACTAAGGACTGACTGTTGAGAAATCCTGGCTCCAGCTCTGGGACTGAGTGCTTGAAAGTCTTGTCTTTTGCATCTTTCATCCACTTCCTCATACAGTTAGTTGCAGATAGGAAATGAAGCAAAGGCTTCTAGGATTGGTCATTTTGTGTTAATTAGCACATTAATTGTTCATGTTTCTACTCAAAGAGCAACCTCTGCAAGCAGCAAAGTGCTAAGAGATTCCTGCTTTTCTCTAAATGGTTCCCAGCTCTTCCAAGTTCTGGACCACTAACACATGACTCGGTGAGAGCTGTAGACTTCTGCTTAGCAAATACAACCCTTGTGATGTAACAGCAACATCATTTTTCTTGCTTAATCTATGTACCCGGTTGGGTGAAAGGGCCACCCTTGATAGCCTCTGGTATAAAACTGTTATTCAGGAGCAGCCCACATCTGTGGGGAAGTTAGGAAGCCCAGACACCACTACCTTGTTACATGTGGAGGAGGGAGTTGCTTGATTTGGTTTTTTCCCCTTCTAAGGAAGTTAGAGAAACAGCAATGACGGCTTGAAATTAGGCCCAAAAGATAGGATATGAAATTGGAGAGAATTGTGCTAGTCTCCTCATTTCAAACAAAGGGCTTTTTTGCTACATTGAGTTGATCAGTTGTCTTTAGTGTCTGGCATGATGAGGTCAGATCTGGCAGTGTTTCCATTCACGAGACCCCAGTTCAGGTTCACCGTTGACAACAGCAGTAACGGAGAACCTCAGAGAAAGAAAGAGCAAGGAGAGGCATGCGGTGGGAGCTTTGCAAGGAGTAGTTCAAATCCAAACTTGGAGCAAAGCAGAGCAGTTGCTTGATGAAAGAGCTGCAGGGGAGCAGAGCACTCACTGCTGAACAAGTTGGACGGGATACTACTTGCGGTAACCTGATTGCATCTTCTGCCCCGAGGGTGTAACTTCAAGATGTATGTGTCAGGAAGAGGCCTCCCTCCTCAGGTAATGGGAACATCAGGGTTTTCTGCACCTGAACTGGAGCTGAAACAACCGAATTGATCCTATTTGCATCTTTGGCTGCTGGAGTCTGTGCACTAGATTTGTTTTTGTTTTCAGTGTGTAGACACACCTGCAGCCTCCCTGTCTAGACATCAGGGATGGGGAACGGGCTGGCTGGTGGGAACCAAAATAGCTAAGGCTTCACATTTCTATTGTTGTAATTAGAGTTTAATTAAGATCTTATTAACTACCTGAGGAGTTCAGGGTTCTTCCCTAGGTGAGAGTAAAAGGGGAATTCAGTTGCTGATCTGCTGTCTCTGCATTCAGAAGGGTGGAGACTTTGTTTCAAACATCCTGGACTCTGCGGTAGGGTTTTGAAATCCCAAACTGCGGATTTTGCTGTGGCACCAGTTTGCACCGGTCACATGTGCCATTATAAGCTCCTTGCATTTGCACTCTCTGCACCTATCAACTAGCTGGATTTTCCCATTAAAAATGCCCTTTGCTCAGCGTATTACACAGCAGAAGCAGAATACGTCAGGTGGTAAATGTGGCTTTGTGTCTCCTTGCAGCTCCCACGGACAGCCCCTTGCCTGTGGCTGGCTCCCAGTGTTACAATGTGAGCATGCCAATACACTTTCCTCTTTTCCCAGTTATCAAGGGCTGGGCAATGAGTTGTGTACACTGCTCTGGGAGTGCTCATGGCTGGGTTATCCTGCTCTCCTCTGACAAGGCAGCACTAGGCTGGTGGGCTGGTTGGCAGACACGCTCCATGACACTTGAGATCCTCTAGCTTTGAGTGAGAGTACTGTTGCTGCAGAGGAGCATAGCCCTGTCAGCAGGCTGAGAGGCATCCTGGGCATCGGAGGCTGCTCAAGGGAGCACACAGAAGCTCTGGGCTGGATGCTTTTTGGAGCAACTCAGCCAACAGTGAGGAGTGTGGAGCAGGGAGGGGATGGGGGCTTGGCTCGTTCAGCTGGTCAGGCAGTTGGGTGCCTCTGTGCTAGGCTTTGGTCTGCATGTTCTCAGGTCTTGGTGCAGACTTACAGTGATGGGTCACGGTGACCTGATGCTGTGGCTCCATCTGACGCCTGATCCTGAGGGCTCACTGCTTATTGCCCATTACTAAACCCAAAGTGTGGGACAGTAGCTGCTAGCTTTTCCCTTGGACAGCAAGGTTGCAACTGGTCTGGACAACCTAAAGGCACATGCCTGCAGAGTTGTAGAAGACAACTTCTTTTCTGATCTAAGAACTGGACTGCACTGCTGTCACCCTCCTGTCCACCAGCTGTAGGACGGTTCCTTTTTGGCCCAGACTGGATTGCCAGGTCCATTGGGATCCCACTTGGCTCCTGCATCTCAGTGACAGGGTTTCTGTCCCATGGCAGTGGTTCTGAAGACTAATTTTTAGTTCTCTTCAACAAACTCAGACACAGGTAGTCCAAGAGTACAGCCCAGCTTCAGCTTTCAACTGTTTGATTTTGTGAGGGTTTGTATTCCACCAAAGAGCCTCTGCGGGTACTGCAACTGTAATCAGTTTGTCCTTTAATGTTCTTTTTGTTAAATGAAGCAAAGGGAACCCGTTGAGCCTTTCCCAGCGGGGCACGTTTTCTGCATGTTAAGTATTCCCTCAGCTCTTCCCAGGCCTAGTAGCATCTGTCTTGTGTCACGGCAGTCACACGTGTGCTTGGCGCAGTGGTATTGTCACCATCCTCATCTTTCCTTGTTTATGCATCTGAGTTTGTCTGTGGTTCTTTCAGGCACAGTGATTTTCTGAGAGCTCATGCTCAGGGGATTCAAAGTCCTTTTTACTCTCACTGCTTCCCAGGAAAGAGAGAGTGTTACCCTTGTTGTTGTGGTCCAGTCCCTGTCTGCTCTGTGGCCAAGACAAACTGCAAGCCAGCAGACAATGTTTGTTTTAACAAGAGATCCAGATTACCCAGCACCTCTGCTCTCTTACCCTAATTATTTTGCTCCCCTGACCTTTGTTTTATCTGCAAAATCCATTAATGATAGAGTTGGAGTTTGTTGGGGTTTTTTTGCCCTCTAGGTTGTTGACATGTATGTTTAATGCTGTACAGCAAAGAACTTACCCTGCAGAGGTCTTCAGTAGGTTACACAGTTGTTTCTCATCTGTGTTTACATTTTCAAGTCTACTAACTACTGTTTCTGTTTCCTGTATCTTCAGTAGGGTTGTGTTGGTGTTGTGTTGTGATGTGTTGGTTTTGTATTTCTCTAAATTCCTACTGCCATACACTCTATTCAGAAGTGTGTTCACTGATGCTATTGCCTTTACCAAGTAAACTTGAAAGCTCACAAAAAGCTATTAGGATTTTTGGAAAGGGTATGGTTTCCATTATCCTTGTTGACTTGCAATTTTCTATAATCCTGTAATTATTTCCTATAATTTTCATGAAGGCTTTTATTAGCTAGTTAGAAGGGTTGATTGCAAGTAGGATGAGGAGGCTGAAACACAGTTTTAAGATGTCTTTTGCTTTATCTGGCCTAATGCAGAAAGGGAGCAGCAGGAACAATTCTTTATTGTTTTTGATAACAGAGGAAAGATTGGGTCCCTCAATAAAATTATTATCAGGCAGCAGGCTTAGCAGGTAGATGCATGTCCACACAAGATATGATTCTTTTCCAGCATGCCTGGATGAAGGATGCTCAGACACCAAGACGTGTGAACAGTTTTAAAGGGATTAGACAGCTGGATGAAGGATAGTCACACCAGGGAGTCTTATACATGTCCCAAGTGCCATCTCTGGCTCAAGACATCCCTCAGCCCCTGACAGCTTGAATTGAGGGCAGGTGCCAGGGGAAGAGCTGCTCTGTAGGTGCTCTGCCATCGTTGGAGATAGGGTGCTGGGCTTATGTCCCACTGGGCAGGTGCAGGAAGGCCGTTCCCAAAACGTAACTGAGGCTGCATTTCCCAGAGGGGTGGCTGAAGTGAGCAGCTGAAACAAAGGGCATGACTTCTCTCTGGAGATGCTGAGCTGTGCCAGTGAGGACAGAGCGTGTCCATCCACCTGGGCTGCCTAGATGTCCTGTGCAGGACTCGCCTGGTGCCAGGTTCTGCTGAGACAGCCGGTAGATGGCTGCCTGCTCTCCTTCCTCCTGGTCATCCCGCTCACTTTGAGAAGAGAGATGCCAGAGCAGGCTGGGCTTCTGGGGTAGTGTTGCTGTCACCCCTGTGTGTGCTGTGCGCTCGGAAAGCAGCAACTCTTCCTGCCGGGTTGCCAGGTGAGATGGTGCTCCTGTGGGTGCAACAGCCCTTTTCCTTCCAAAGCCTGACCCTGGCATGCATGATGGTCCTGCACACAGTGTCTGCAGTCCGGGTTACGCTCCAGGTCATGGTGCATCTGTCCATTCTCCTGGGGCATGCAGTCTGTGCGGGCGGATGCTCGGAGACTCAGCCTGAGACAAGTGGCAGTAAAAGTGGGTGCTCAGACACAACAGCTTTCAAGCTCCATTGGCTCGGTGGGAACAGGAGGTGGGCTTGGAAGTTGATAAGGAACAGGTCAGCTGACCTAAGCTTGGCAGTGTCCCTGCTGGAGCACTCAGATGTCCACATTTCCTTTTCATGAGGCTTATCTTTTTTGAGCACGCAGAGGTCAAATGTGAACAGACAAGCACGTGAGGAGTGGTTGGCTGTGCAGTCTGAGACCAGGGAGAGGTTTATGAAGGGATCCATCCATGCAACTTAAGAACAGTCCTGTCAATTAAAACCAAATGTGTAACAGTGTTTAGTCTGCAATTTACTGTGGTCACAATGCTGTCATATAACTGTGTAAGGGAAGATTTAGGTAGCCAGCCTTGTGCATTTCTCAGTCTCTTTACTCTGCTCTAACAAGATTAGCAGGATTGCTAGCTTTGGCCAGAACTCCAATTAATCTTTGGCAAAAAAAAGATACACTGTTTCAGACTTTACTTACATGAAGCATCTGGTAAATGCGTTACAGGAACATTCTAGCAAATAATTTTTTTTTATGGGAGCTTTTATGTTAACCTATTTTGCTTTCTGAGCATGCTTTTCTTTTTGCACAGAGGCTGCATCATAAGTAGACTCAGTGCTAGAGTCTGATTTTCATCTTACTCAAACCCTTAATTTCTGTGTGCATTAACTTATAATTTGTCAGCATGTCCCACTCCCCTCATGTCCCCCAAACAGTACCATGTGAGAAAAATATTTATACATCTTCATGGACCATCAGGCTGTCAAAGCTCAAATCAGCTGGGTTTGCAACTGTGTATCAAATCCATCTGATTTTGCTGCAAATAAATTGGTGCTACCAGGTGCTACGTGATTCAGACAGCGAGCATCATCCCATGGATGTTCCTCTCTCCCAAAGGCAAAAGCTGAGGTGCTGACTGCCTTTGCTGGGTATGTCTGGTGGTGAGGTATCCTCAGACTGGCCAGTTGCAATAGCTGTAGTGAGAGACCCCACTGAGATGCGTGGCTCATGGGGAGAGCATTGTGCCTTGTCGCTGTGTTGAGAGCGCCCCAAGTATGGTTAGCCCCCTCCACCTTTCAGAAGTGGCACTTGTTGGCTTACTGGGATGTCACACAGGATGAGCCATCCTACTCCCATCAAGGAGATGGGTTTCATGGTGTGCTCCACTTGGCTGAGCAAGGAGCCCACTCCGAGCATGGCTCAAGCCTATTTTCACTCACGCTTGAGACAAGGCAGCATGGGACTGCATCACTACAGCTCCCTGGCTTTGCTTTTCTGGCACCTTGTGGCATTTTGAAGAGCTTCCTGCAAGCTCAGAGGAAGTGTTTGGACTTCTTGTGGGAACCAATTATATAAAGAACACCAGAAGCTCTGAACTAGCAGGAGAGGTGCAGCCCTGCAGTGATATGCTGCTGGATGAGTCCCAGTGCAGGGTGTTGCTGAGGACCCTGCTACTGATGCTACAGCCCTGGATTCCTCTGATTCAGTGTAGGCCAAATTTTCAGTTGTTTCAAGTAAAAGCTTTACCTTTGGTGGGGGTTCTGGATTAACTGCTTGAAGATTTTAACTGCTGAGAGAATTTGAACTTTCATCTGGACATTGTCCTCAGCGTCTTACTGCCTCTCCACCTGCAAACCTTTCATCAGACCATTGAGTCCTGGCTCCCTGGTACACCTGAAGAAACCTGAAAAGCAAGTTTTGTTATTGCTTTGGGCTTCTCTTCTACTTGTTTTGCAGGGGGGAGGTGGCTGAATCACTCAGATGCTCAAAATCCATTGGTCTCTTCCCACAGTTTTAGCCCTCTGCCATGCACCCAGAAGCACAGGTAAGTTATACCAGAATCCAATGGTAAGGAAGGCTAAAGCAGCTTAGCTTTCCACAGTTGCACAGGATCAGCACAAAACTAACTCTCCCAGGTCTTCCACGAGACATCTCAGGGCTGTGCAGCTTTGGGAAGGCTTGACATTGTGGTTGCTAGCCCGCTTGCCCAGGGCTGTCCCAGCAGGGAAGACATGCCCTTAGCCAGCGCTAGACAGACAAATGTTTGCTGCTTTGTCTCAGAACTAAAATGTTCTGAGTTCAGTTTTGAAGCTCTTACTGGCTTCAAGTGAAGCTTCTGGCCAAAGCAACCCATTCTGCTGGGAACGTGCAGCAGTTTGACCATGTGTGTGTATTGATTAACCTCAGTTTTGTGATATCCCATGCCTGTAATCATACAAGAACTCCCCCTGACTTTCAGGTATGCCTGGGGAAATTCCTGCCTATGGAGTTTCAGGGTATCCCCCAAAGTGCAAACATACTAAATTCCTTAGTACCTCTTTGAGAGAGGAACTGAAGTCCTGTCACTGTTGGTATGTCTGGTAGAATGGCCTCTGGGGATTTTTAGGGCTGAGATTTCTGTACTCAAGCAGTTGCAGACATCCTGAGGTGAGGTATATCTATACTCTCCTTGAGACCATGGTGGCTACCTGGTAGACAGGTAGTGTACCTTTCAGTCTTGCAGTGGTGGGAGGTGACTAAGCAGACCCATTCCTCCCAGTCTGGCTGCTTGCTCCCAGCCTCTCACCACTCTGTGCTCTGTGACAACTTGAATGTTTCAACAAATTGCACTGGGCGCTGCATTTCCAGTTTCCCAAGTGCCTGCACAAAGGCTTGACCCTGCAAAATGCAGGCATGTAAGGAGTGGTTTGGGCTGCTGATGGAGGCATTACTGCTGAAGCAATTCATACAGTACGGCCTAAGTCTGGACTTCTGTATAGTCTCTGCTGCTCAGCTAGTGTACAGTAACTTGTTAGGCCAGGGTAATTTAATCACAAGTTTCATCCCTGTGTGAATTTATAAGGCTTGTTTATTAAGATAAATGGGCTATTGTTACAGCTGGAGTCCGGTGGGATGAGTTGCATGTTTGGAATGTTTAAAAATAAAGTAGCTACAGCTATGCTTTCTAGGAAGGATGAAATGGAGAAAGAAGAGAGGGTAACACCATATATCTTTTTATTTGCTGTGAAGCTGTTGGTAAGTCAAAAGAAGACATGGAAAGCTCAAGGTTGTAGCTGATCAACAACAACACAGGGGATGGAAGTACTTGTTACCAGTATTGCACAATGCCTGGGTGACCAGCTCTGCCAGAGGAGAAGAAAGAGAAAAATTATACTTCCATTTAGGTATTTCAGGTATATTTTTTGCAGCAGTGGAAGAAACCTCTTCACCTAAAACACTTGGATGAATAACACTCTGTCTAGAAGGTATCACAGCTGGCTTGGAGTAATGCAATTTTAGACCTCATCCAGGTTAATAAAAACAAATTAGTCACTGAATTGAAAAGGGTGTTTGGTTAGGTACAAGTAATCATGACTGAACTTAATTTGCTATGTGAAAAGGGAATATATAATCCCAACCAGTAATATGTATGATTGGTGCTTTAAGGGGGCCCAGTTTCCCCAAAATGAAAATAATTATAGGCCAAATAAAGTGGGAGGAAGAACTTAAGCATAAAAATGTGAATGATAATTGGGAGTTGTTCAAGAATCCTGTATTAGGTCCCTGAGAAACCACAATTCTGCATTTGCAAAGATGAATTCTTTAGTTAAAAAAACTGTTTTGGTTAACAGAGGAGACGAAAGCAGCAATAAAAAAACCAAAATACGATGAATGGAAAAATAGAGGAAGCGACATGGACAAGTAATCTGCAAGGAAATGCAGACAGTTGATGAGAGAACTGAAGGGTACCAATGAAGAGCCTTTGGGCAGTGGGTTTGGAACAGTAAGAAGGGATTCTTTAAATGTATCAGGGATTCATGAAATCCTAGCAGTGGTACAGGCTCCATACTGAACAGGGTTGTAAAATTGTTACTTACAAAAAAGAAAGGCAGAAACAACGAGTAACTATTTCTTGGTGTTTGGAAAGGAGAAGACTCTCTATTCATAGCTTGGTCATAAGGGAATATTTTCTGCTCCAGTAAGAAATTACTTCCAGTAATTAGGAAAAATGTTAAATGTCAGTGTTTTTAAATGTACAAAAAATTAACAATGGTTAACTTACAGTCCAGAATATTTAGAGACTAAGCCAAGGAGCTCTTTGAATCGTTAATATAGGCACTCGAAAAACTTCAGGGGAGTGGAAAAAACCTACTGTATCAGCATTATTCTGGGACAATGAGTGTGTAGCTTGTCAGGCTACCCAAACTTCAGTTTGCTCAAAGCATAAAAAGGCTGATAGGCTCTGCACCTGGTAAAGAGGTGAGAGAAGGCAGGATGATGCTGCCCAATTTCCCTTGAATGGGAAACTGGCCTTGTCAGACAACCATAATCCCACTTCTTGATAAGAGCATGATTTTTGGTGATAAAAGTAGTCATGTTGACATAATTATACATAGATTTGAAGGCTTCTGACTTTGTTCCTGGTGATACTCTGATATAGGAGTAGACAGCAGACAGAATCAAAGTGGCTTATTGTAAACAGCCCAGGGGAAGTGATCATTCTCATAAAATGGCTGCAGATGGAGAGTCATCCTCCACCAGGGAGGAGGGAAGCTAGAAGATGCTCGTAAAGAAGTACTGAAGGTATCTGTTCCTGGCCCTGTGTTACCCAGTGGCTTTGTCAGTGATGTAAATACCAAATAATTGTTTGCACAAACATGGAGATCCTGCAGATGGAGTGGAGGTAAACAACAGGTCACTTGTGGGAGCAGAGCTGAGTCACCTGGAAAGCTGGGCTTCTCTAGTGCTGTTAAATGCAAGGCCATACATCTAGGAGCAAAGCATGGAGGTCAAGCTAGCAAGGCTGGAGGCCGTATCTGGAGTACGTTGATGGTGCAAAGGGCATGGAAGATAACTAGCTAACATGACTGCCAAGCCCAGTACTGCAGCTGAGAGGGAGATTGCAGTCCTCAGGTGAGTGGTAGGAGCAAGGGAGAAATGTGCTGGGGAGCCCAGTGCAGGAATGCTGCTTAGTCCTGGTGTCAGCACTTCAGAGAGCATTGAAGAATTGGAGTAAGGTCAGAAAAGAGTTATGCAATTGATTTGGGACCTGAAGACCAGGCCTGTACAACAGGAGAGTAAAGAAACTTTATCTGCCAAGTTGTTTGTAGGGAAACTGACAAGTCATTTCATGAGCATGCTGGGGTATCTGTCTGAGGAAGAGGGGCAATGCAGCAAAAGCCCTGACTCCAGTGGCCTAGCTGCTGAGGATACACACTATCAGAATCAATATAATTGGTTTCTAGTGAAGGCAATTAGCCAGTTGAGCAAATTTCCTTAGGACCTGGTGGAATTGCCATAATTCAGACTTTAAATTGCCACCAAATATCTCTCTGAAGCAGAAAAGATTGCTAGGTAGTATTCAAGGGCTGCTGATTCATGCATGGAATCAATGTACATTTTGTTCTGTCTTATACCAATTTGGGGCACTTAGACATCTGCAATTGAGGCTAGACAAGCAGTTTCAAGCAGCTTCCAGAGTCTTTTTTTTTTTTGTAGATCTTTTGTGTAGATCAGGTTGAAGCTTTGTAAGTTTGTTGTCAGTGCCAATGTGACTTTCTTTATACTAATCTGAAACCAGGCTGGGTTTTTTTTGACAGTGAGGCATAGGACAAGAAATTGTTCTAAAACGGAGGTACTGTGAGTTTAGCACGGGGGCAGGCAGGAGTTGGGGGGGCAGCTGCAGGTGAAAGCTGTGTGCTTTCTGCTGCACATCCTGTGCAAATGGGCTGAGCTCATAGGAGCAGTGAAACGCCACCACCAAGCAGAGGGGTCTGTTGTGGGGTCTGTTGTGTGCTTCAGTTACTGGAGGCCTTTGCTAGCCAGTTCCAAATGCCCTCAGCTATCAGCCAAATGTGTGTGTACATGTGAGAGGTACCAAAAGACTTGTAGGGCTGCATTCAGTGCTGCAATACCTGCTGCAATACCTGCAGAGGAAGATCCCTAAGGAGCAGGCGGCAGCTCTTCTGGGCTCTGTTTACCTGCTTAACAAGGTACGAAGCGGGACCATAAAGCCATAATGCTGCCTGGAAGCCACATTCCTGCTCAGGCTAGTTGTCAGGGGTGAGTCGTTAGAGTTCAATGCCTCCTTCATTTGACTAAGCTCCCGCCTTAACCTCCGTGGTTTACATCTCTTTCAGGAGACTGTAAAGGGCAGGGCAGAGGATGTCCCCAGGGCGTGGCTGCTGCGGGGACGCATGGCAGGCCGGCACTAAGCGCCCTGCCTTGCGAGTGTACAGTATGGCACTGCCCCCCTCATGTTTACAAAAGCCCTTGCCGTACCCTGTGCTGTCAAGCGGAGGGCTGGGATTTTGGTAGGTGACGACAGCCCTTGCCATTGCCTCCATTGGCTTGCCGTTGATTTGTGATGCTGAGCACAGGGAGCACCAGGCAGATGAAGAGCTATTTAAAAAGCACTTGTGTTGCCAGGTCCCTTTAGTCCGAGGCTATTCTGGAACGCAAGACACTTTCCTGGGTGCTCCTGTGAAGACGGCTTGAGTTGGTCCACAGAGCAGTGTTTTGCGGTAATTACTGGGACAGCAACAGTGGCAGGGAGCCTGTGATGCATACAGGTGGGAAACTGAGGCATCAGTGATGCTGGTAAGGAGCAGAGGCTGGTCCTCTTGTTCATACTGTCTGGGAAAGCTACAGCATATCTGCACAGGAGCATTGAAATGAATCCTCTGGGAATAATCCAGTTTCCTTTGCCTAAAATTTGGTTGTTATTTTAGGCTAGTCCAGTTTGACATTAAGAGCTAAAATTTCCAGGCTGGATTCTTTAGTCTGCATTGAATCCTGGCCAGCTGGCCAAAGCAAGATTTGGAGCTCATTACCACTATTGCAAAACTGTTTCTAAAATGTCATTGTGGTGCCACTGTTATAGATAGCATTGTGAATAGGTGGGGATGTCTCTTCTGTCCTCCCCATGTTCAGTGAGGACTGGGAACCTGGCCAAATGCATTGCCTTGCTCAGGCAATTTTCAAGCTGGTAGCGTTTCAAGGCCATTACGGTGTTTTGAAGACCTGTTGAATGTATCTGTTCCCTGTTGTGGTGGATTAGGGAAGCCAGGTCACCTGTATAGCAGCCCATTGTCTGTGGCTTCTGGAGCATAATGTTTTCATAACTTCCAGGAGTCATGGGCTCGCCAGGGAAAGTCCTTGAGAGAAGGCACTGGTTTCTTTTTCCAGTGCCATCACGTGTGATTGTGCACATGCAGTTGCTAAGCAGACATCTAAAATTTAGAGGAATTGCATCCTTTGGCAGCTCAGGAACCTAAGTGAATCAGATGCTGTGTGACTGTGAGACAGGTGAAACAGAGGTGTTTCCAGACACCGTTGTATTTGAGATGCGTGCTGGTCCATAATTGATGCTTCTATATATCCTGCCAGCGATGTCTCTCTGGAAGGAGCCTCCCTGCAGGCACTGCTGAGCTCAGTGCTGGTGGCTGTGGTTTGGAAGGGGTTGTGCAGGACTGTATGCTGGCATAAAGCAGGTTCCCAGGCAATGCAGTGGAGTGATGGTGGTGACTCAATGGTATCTGCCTAGCCTACACAGTTGTGATCTCACATGCTGCGTGCTTTTCTGTTCTTGCTCTTAAGATAGTTGCTGGAGATCTCTTCAGAGGCTGTTTGTCCATGTCTGTAGAAAATGATGATGTGGCTGTAGAGCTGCTTCATGGTGCTAGATCTCCCTAAATAAGGGGGTTTGCCATGCGATGTAGAGCCAGAGTGGTGGATCCAGAATGTGTTGCCCAAGCCAGAATAGGCTTGGCTTAGGAAAGACTGTGAAAAAGGAATCCTGCAGCTCTCGGGCGGTGCTTGGAGGGTCCTGTGTAGCCAGGCAGAGGTGAGCTGCTTCAGATCTATTCTAAATTTTGCAGGGAAGCTGCCCTAGCCTGTGGTGCCATTTTCCTTTTCCTCTTCCATGACTAACCTTGGTGAAGCTCAGAGCTTGGCAAAGAGGTCCCTCTGCATGCAGACCAAGTTGGCCAAGGGTGAAGCAGGTAGACCGTGGAAATTGGAAAGGTACTGATAGTCTTGTCTTAATGGATTTTGTGAAGTCAGCTGCTGTTTCTTGATGCAGAGTTTGTGTAAGTCAGGAAAGGATCTCCTGCAGACATCAGTGGATTTCTGCTTCAGTCCCTTTAGAAGAAATGGGAAAAGTCCTAGGAATAAATTCTGATGTTAGATCTCTTTATACAAACATGGGACCCATTGGCCTCATGGAGAGTACCTCTCACTGGAAAACACAGCTGGTGTACACTGAGTTTACAGCCACTCCTCTGTGGAGGTGGTGGGGCTAACCTTCACTTTTTATCCCTCCCTGCACACTGCTTTCCTGAGGTGTGTCCCAGCCAGGGAAAGCACCAGTTTATCAAGCATGTTATACGCGTTTCTGTAGTATAACATTACACAGTACTAGTTCTGTAGTCACATGCCTTAGTCACGCTGGTTTACATCCTGAAAACTGCCTACTCATGCAAATGCTCAGTGGTTGCAAATCAGCATTGATTCATTGATTTTATCGGAAATTCACACTCAACTCTCTCTTTTTAGTCTTTATATGGGTACCCATGCGCACAGTGCCTGAGTTGTGAATGGGGACTGAATGAATGCATTACATGAGCTAGAACCAGCGCAAATGATCTCAGCTCATTAGAAAACTGTTGCAAGTGACCCTCTGTCTTCCTGCTGTTTCAGGTCAATCAGCTTTTCCCTGCTGTCCCTAAAACTTCACTCCTCCTCCAGTTTATGTCGTCAAGAGCCTTAGACGTAGCATTAAGAAAAATGCTCTACGCTCAGTTCTGCTTTCCCTTGGCTTGCATTTTCTTCTCCTTCCTCTCTCCCCATCTTAACATAAATGCCGTGTAGGGCAGACTTTGCTGCTCATGCAGAAGCTAAATGAAATGTTACTTTGCACTCACATGGTTGGTTGCACACCGCCAGCCCCCAAGGTGTGTGTGCAGCAGGAGAGGGGGAGAGGCAAAGGGATGGGGATTTGAGTTACTCCCAGTCTCTGCCTTGGGCTGTCATTCTGCACTTTGTCCCACATTGAGGGCTTGGTTTTCTAGAAACTCTCAGTCAGGTCTGGCTTGCCTGGCACCCTGGTACTGTGGCACTATGTACAATCCTGCTGCTGTTACTTTCCCCGCTGCCTCTGAACTCCACAGGCATTGGGAAATTCAGTCCTGTTACCCTTCAGGGTGAGCAGATTCCCCCCCCCCCCCCCCCTTTTTCCCCTCCAAATACCGGGCTCATGCACTTTTTTGGAGTAAGCACAAAGGGGCGGAGCTAGACCTGAGTTTTAACTGCATTCCTGCCTGGCTCCTTTTTCCAGTTTAATATCAACACTTGGCCAGAATTTTGGTTTTTTTTCCTTTTATTTCTTTTTTTACTGGAATACACAGACACATTTATTCCCAAGACAGTTAGACAGGTCTAATGTGAACTGGTGGAGTGCCTGAATACAGACTCTAAGCAAGCAAGCACTTTGGCCTCCACCAGGGTTCACGTTTAGAAACAAAGGCAACTGTTAAGCAAACTTCCCTGGACCAGTGGGTGACAGGCATCAGCTGTGCAAGAGCATTGCTGCTTGCACCAAGACGCTTCAGCTCCATGCTGGAGTGTCGCTGGGAGTCAGTGTCTGTTGGAGGTTTCCTCCTCCAGCATTGGGTGCAAGCGTGTGTGATGTCCCTGCAGACGGGTGCAGAGCTGGGGGCAGCAGGTCTCCCTGCTGTGCTCTTGTCCTCAGTGTGCATGCACCGGGTGGTGTGGTCCTACCTGCCAGGAGATGACCTAGAAGGAAGCCCAGATTCCTGCCGGTCCCACTGCCCGTCTCCCATGACCTTGTTATACACTACATGGAAAATGCCCTCCAGGCAGGACTGCGTTCCTAGCCGGATTCATACATCCGCATGCCCTGCAGGTTGCACAGCCAGAGCTGCAGGGAGGCATTCAGAGGATGCAGGGAGGGGTGGGATAAGGCTTAGCTTTCCACTCACTGACGGCCCCTTGTGAGTTAAAAAGGAATGCTCTTTCCTCCAGCTGGGAAACAGAGGACAGAGCATGAGCAGGTGAAACGGATTCACCAAGGCATGTGCTGTACATAGACAATGCCAACCCCACAGAGGGTTAAAGAGCTTCCCAGGGTCTGCAGTGGTGGGAGCTGCACAAACGCCTATCAACTTCTCCCTGGTAGAGGGATCAAAAACATAACTTGCTGCCAGGCTGGGAACAAGGCAGCTGCTCTGGCGCTGCTGCATTTCCTCCCCAGGTGAAGTTCTTGGTTTCTGTGCTCACCTACCTTTGTCAAGGACTTCCACAATGAACCAGAGGTTGTCCTTTTTGTCCCAGGGGACAACACAGCCTGTCTGTAAGCTTTTGATAAAGAGCACCTTCCCTCCTTCCTTCCTTCCTTCCTTCTTGTGTCACCCATGCCAGGCAGAGGTGCAGCACTGCTGAAGTTGGAGGAACATCTGCTTTGAAGCTGGGATCTCACACCTCATTGAGCAAGATCCTCTTCAGCCCCAGCATCTCTGCTTGCAAATGCCTGCCTCTACACTGCCAGAGCATGAGTGTGTGCTTCAGCACACAGTGTGTGCTGGTGTGTTTGAACTCCAGTTTGTTTTCTGTTCCCACTGCTTCTTAATCCAGCCTGGCTCCCCTAGAAACTAGTCAATTTATCATCTAGGGTCTAGCCACAGGTCATGTGATGGAAACCTGGAGACCCACCAATGTATGAGTTTTCACCTTAGGTATTTTAAGTATTATGCGGGGCTTTCAAACATCCTGTAGATAACTTACTCTGTTTCTAATTGTATTTGCCCTGGCCAAGATGTTTTCCTCCATCCATTTCAGTCCCTAGAGGAGAGTAATTGCAGATTAGTTAGCTGATAACAAGAACTTTGTCTTGGCCACAGAAGGTTCCAGCAGAGGACTTTATTGATGGGCTTTCACAGCTGAGAGTTAATGCTGTTGGGAAAGCATCTCTCTGAAAGCTGTGCTGCATTTAATGAGGGCAGAAACTGTACTTGCCTCAGACTGATTTGAGTAGAAGCAGTTGTCCCTTATATCTGCTATGATTTCCAATAAGAGTGGCAGGGGAAAATTAAGGAACTGTCTTGTTACTAAGACTCACAGGAATGAAAATTGGGTAAAGTGTCTCGGTCTCAGACAGTGATGCCTGAAGCCAATCCATTTCTCAGCCTTAGTTCCTACCAGGAAGATGATCTTATTTTCAGTCACATGCCATCTTATTTATTGAGAAGCAGCAGAACTGTGGTAGGAAACAGCTCTGTCCCAGCATGAGTCAAACAGCAAAGGGATTGCTGGGTTAGGCTTCAAAACTGCACAGCATGAGCAGCCATGGGAAGATGGGTTGTGAAATGGTTGGTGCAGGAGCAGAGAAGGCCGAAGTCAAATTTCTCAAGGAGAGAGACTACTAAGCCTCAGAGGTATTGCAGAGTCATCGAGTAAGTGAGAGAGTGCAGGGAAAATAGCACAAGAGACCAGCTTCTAGTTTTGGCATCACTGCTTTCCCCTCTACCTCTCCAGGCTATGCCAGTGGCAGTCACTTAGCATGTCCTGTAGAGGTCTGGTTGCTCTTAAGTGTTTACACTTCGTGCATATCTGCTTATACTGTTTTTACCTGATTTTCAAGCAATGTATAACCTTGCAGAGTTTGGCTCCAACGCTTTTCAAGGTGACTGGTCTTGGCTTACACCAGGCTCTGCCGCTGACATGTTGTAGAGGTGAGTCACTTGTGCTGTGCATCATCTGGCAAATGGAGTGGCAACTAGGAAAGCAATGCTTAACTGCAGAATTAAAGACACAGGGTACCGCTTATGAGATAGGTGCTTGATGTTCGCCCTCACTCTTCATATATCCCTTAAGGTTTCAGATGTCCAGGTCTTTTGAGGGCCCCCATGGAGAGCCTCACAAGTTGTCCTAGTGAGACAGTGAGGACACCGCATGGCTTTGCTAGCCAATGGCTCCCTGTGCTAATTTATAGCTAGGCAGGGCTTTGTAGATTCAGTGCCTCAAGAGAGGAGTGTGTTGGGAAGAAGCAGTCCGGTTGTGGTGTTGAGAGACGCGAATGGGGCATACAGCAGAAACAGACACAGGGGTAGCCCATTATGGTTTGTATTTGAGTGCACGCTTATAATCCTGTACAGCAAGCTGGCTGGAGAAATGCGCCAAAGATTGCCTAGCATTGCATCAATAATTATTAGCAGTGTGGTCTATGACAGCAGAGAGTCCTCTTACTGTGTAGTTGGTGAAAGTCTTTCTCACCTTCTCATTCTCTTGTTTTGTGCTGAAACAACTCGACCAGCTGTCCCTGATTTGCAGCCTGCTACTGTGTGGACTCTGCTGAATTTAGCATGCCGTTCTGTGCTCTAATCTGATGTGGCAAGGGACGCTCCTGTTCCGCTTTGCAGATCAGTTCCCCTCTCCTGGGCTAGGAGTGTTTACAACTGCAAATTGTGCAACACGACAAATTTTATTCACTTATGTTCTTTCCAGTGAGCAGTGAAACATGAAATTCCTGGACAGAGAGTGAACATAGCAGTTCCTACTGTCCCAGCTCAGCCTGACTCTTTAATGACAGCTTTGCATTCACTGCTTAACTCTAAAAAAATTAGGAGTAGTCATTCCAGCTAGATTTCACCCACAGGGTACTTAGGGAATGAGCATAAGAAACACAACATGCATAAATTTACTTCCCCCTGCATGATCTCCCAGTTTCTGGTTATCAGAGGCATAGAGACTTCCTGAGCTAGAGGTGCATTATTGCTGAGGGATGGTGAATGCGTTACAGCTATTCTGCTGAACTTGGCTAGCACAGAGAAGATGCTGACCAGGCAGGCACAGAGATGAAGGAATTGTGTTGTTTCACTGCCTTGTAATAAGAATTAGAGGAAGCTAGCCTACATTAGCAAGGCAGGAAGAGATAACCTTTCCGAAGCCACATAGCAAAAGCACTCTAGGTTTGGAGTTACAAAACACGTACTGGATTTTTTAGCTGGAGGAGAATACTGAGAGGAGGTCATATGCAGAAGACAGTGTATGGGCGCAGCAGAAAACTGTGGGCTGCAGCATACCACTGGGTTGCAGGGTAGTCTAGCAGTTATGGCCTTGATGTCCTTGCTGGCTTCTCATTCCCAAATCTAGGGATTGGATTGCTCAGAAAACCTTGCAACCATTCAGCCCTGTTGCTGCTCTTGTAAAGAGCCACACTTCAGTGGTGTACAAACGAGAGAAGGGTCCAGTGGTGAAAAACAGCATGGTGGAAAATGCGTGCAGGAAAATGCAGTCAGGAGCAAGGAAGGAAGAAAGGATGAGAGGAAGAGCCAGATATACTCTTATCAGTGGCGTACTGTTAAAATAGATCATCATATCTTCTACAGGAGAATGAGGTGTGTAACAGGCTGAGGACTTCATCTGTTGTCTCCATTAATCTTTCAAACTGGGAGTGGAAAACTTCACTATGAGAAACCAGCCCAGGTTTGGGACTGCATGTACAAGAGAAGAGTTTCCATTCAACCGTCTTCCTTGTAATGTGATTTTTGTCGCTGCTGATCTGGATCTGCTGGTAAACAGTGTTACCTGTTCAAACAGGTCAAAGCATGTGAATCAGGTCAGCTGAATTAAATAAGTGTTGGCCTCTTCTTAAATGTCTTCCAGGTTTAGTATCCTCTAAGGTCGCTGTTTTCTAGCTTTTACTTTGCTGCAGGCAAGCAGTGTAGCATTTCACTAGGCAGCTGGGACAATGAGATTGCACAAGAGCAGCAAGTAAGCTTTGAACTCCCAGCAGCAGGAGAGCTAGTAGCACAGCTGGTGCATCCAGCCAAGGCCTGGCTAGGATCTTGTCCTGGTTTAGATGTGAGGGAAAGTTGAACAAGATGCAGTCCCGTAAAGGAGTAAATCGGAGTGTAACAAATGCTATTGGATAATTAGCTCACTGTGATAGGTTCAGAGGAGCAGCATGCTGACATACCCAGCTTAACTGTTCACATATAATCTAGGCTGGCCTGGTCCCCGCACTGCAGTGTAGCATGTTTTGCAAGTGCCCTACCTATGCAAAATGCATCTTCCCTTGAAAAGAGAAGAGCATAGAGCACCTGTGTTGTAGAACTGGAGCATGTGAAGTGGGAGAGGAGGGATCAGATGCTCCAAACACATACTCTAGGTGTCAGGATACCCCGTTGCGTGGTCTCTTCTCCCTTACCTCTCTCTGTGTTTGTCTCTTCAGAGTGATTAGTACTGACACATACCAGAGAGCTGCCACCAGATAAAAATGAAAGGAACCTGAGCCTAGAGGATGTGTACAAAGATGCCAAGCAGAGCTTGCAAGACAAGGTCGAGAGTAGAGGCAGACTTTGCTAATCAGGAGGAGAAGATGGAGAACCTTACTTGCAACGGGTAGCTGGAGGCAAGTTTCTGCAAACAGGTCCTGTGGGCTAGAGGGAAAGCAGATGCTGTCATGCTCCTGTGGACTTCCATATATCTTGTTCAGGATGACAACATGGTGTAGTGCCCTCCACATCTCACCCATGCCTGTTTTCTGGGCCAGCTCTGTGGCAGCACTGTAATTCCTCATGGGAAGTTCTGTAGAGGGCTTTGACTAGATGTGCTCTAAGGATTTGAGGTGGACTGTTTTCTACCAAAAGTTTTGTCAAAAGGTCAGGGAGTCCTCAGTTTGAAAAAAAACCTGTGAAATGTAGTCTGGATGATGGTTTGAAAGAGACAGTTTCTAGGACTGTTATTTGGGATTTTTTGGCAAAAGCATTCTTTTCCTTTGAAGGATGCCATGGCATGGTATGTGACAGAAAAAGAGCCTGGTGTCTCCAGGCTGAAACCTTATAATAGGAAGACCTGGCTTTAATTCCCAGCCCTGCCACTGCTTTCCTGCCTCTTCTGTGTCTTCTGTTCCTTGTATACAATCACGATTAACAATGCTGTGCAGAGCTGTTATGAAGATGTTGCAATGAATACACTGTTCCAGTACTTGGAAATAGCAGTAGCAAAAGAGTTCACAGGAATAGAGGGGGTGGTAGCACGCTGCTTCTGCTGTTGGCTTTCCAAAACAGGTGTAGCCTGTCCGCATGCTTTAGTCACACTCTAGGTTCAGTTTTTTGAGGACTCCTGAGAAGCTGATCCTTTCCTAGCTTGAGAATCCAGTTTCCTGCGTAGTAACAAGCCGTTTCATAGCCTTTTAGAGAGGTGGAAATAGGGTTGTTACTGCAAAGCAAACTGAGGAGACATGTGAGGTAGTCTGACTGCTTTGAATGAAGGTGGATTTAGCCCCCCAATAAGTCTAGATTTTTCACATGCAGTGAAGCTATATTAATAAAATACATTTCAGATGTTTACTTTCCGGAGCTAAGAATGTCTTTTTGGAATGGAGAAAAGTAGAAACATGCATCAGGATTACAACAGATGTGCTTTTGTGGATGGGTGCAAAATCTATTCTGTAAGCAACAACCAAATAATTGCCTAGGAGAAGAGGAAATACCAGAATAGGGTTGTTTTGCGTACTCTCTCCACTATTCTATTAATATGTCTGTTAACCTCAGGTGATGCTGCTCATGTTTGTGATGTTTTCTATTTTAAAAAATGTTTTCCCGTTAAATGATTTAGTGAAGGTGGATTTTGTTAATTTATGTTGTTTTAATTTTAGAACAGATTTTATTAGGATGGACAGTGGCCCAGCATTGCAGGGACCCAGCTATAGCATGTATTTATTGTGTTTTGCCTCTTAATAGATCTCTGTTCCTCTAGCAGGAATTAGATTGTCATGTTTGAGAAGATTATCTTCTAAAACATAATTAGTTTAGAGCATAGTGCTGCACCAGCGTGACTCTCTACATACTTCTGGAGGGGGAGGGCAGGTGATGTCTCAGGATTTTTCTATTTTCAGGGCTCTGATCAGTGTAAATTGAATTTTTTTGGAGACTGGAACAGTATTTCACACTTCTGTCACCAATGGGCATGTTGAAAAATAGCAGGAGGGTAAGTCCC